>NC_133053.1:6147500-6350000 GCF_048771995.1 Taeniopygia guttata
TATACATTCCTTATGCACCCAGAAACCACTGAGAATGTTTTGTCACAGGAGCATTTTCACACCAAGTGGAGCTGACCTGTCCTCATTTAATAAAATCAGTAATTGTGAACGTAAGAGAAAGAACCTGTAAATGCCAAAGAAGAGCATGACCCAACACCACTGTTGGCAAAAAGATCGCTTGCTGTAGTTTTCCCACTGCCTGTAGTGCATTCAGTGGGATCTGAGGAGCTGGCAGGTCCCCAGATCCCCTGCTCACACTGTAGAGCCCATACCCCACTAGGTGCAGCTACCTGTGCAGCCAGGCTGGGCACAGAGCTCCAGCAGCATCCTTAAAACACAGACTACCTTGTCTGCCCAATACTATTGCTGTGGTTTTTTAACATACCCAGAAAATTCTTGCAAACATTTCTCTGTTCTAGATACTTCCATGCTTGTTCTGAAGATGCAAAACAATGCTCTGAGCCACAAAGGAGACAAAGTGAGACTGTGCTGATGAGTAAGAACAAGGACAAATAACTTCTGCTGTGCTGTTGTCTCTACAACAAACTTTAATACTCTGGAATTACTCATTCTACCCACAGAGCTGCTTACAGGTACCTTGGAGAAAACTTTAAAGCAGAAGACTTGCTATAAATCCCTTTTGTCCTACTAACTTGTCAACACGCCCTCTCCCCCCAAGTATTTTTGATCTTTATATCCTTAGAAAAGAATATTTACACATAACACAGGAATTACTCAGGAATCCAGATGTATGCAAGAGAAGTCATGCAACTGTGATTATTCTTCAGCTGAGGTTTCACCACATCCTCAAAGAAAATAGTCCAGTGCAGGGTGGTTATGTCTCCTGTCAGTCTGTGACAGGACAGACATCATCCCTTGCAGCTCAAAGAACAGTGCTAAAAATGCCTATTTATTTTCAGTACCTAAATCAAATACTTGGAGAACTGATGTGTTAGAAAGAGTAATGAAAATAAACAGGTTTCCTTCTGGTAGCCATGGAAGAGTGCAAAAGAGTCTAGATTAATAATTTTTCTAGAATTATAATTTTTCCCCAAATCCTCTGCGGTGTATCTATGAATTCTCAACTTCTCCACACAGTCAGATCTGTGCCTTCAGCCTTCAGCACCAGACATCGTGAATGTCCCACACAGTTGGCAAACAAAGGCCCACCATGTCAAATTTATCACTTTCTTCAGGCTTTCTCCAAGCAAAGTTGGAGAAAGGGGCAAACAGGAGCACAAAACACAGAGAAGAACAAGATTTCTGACAGAAAATTGCAGTATTAGCTGAGGTATGGGCAAGGCAGGAGGAGTTATCCACTGTGTTCTCATTAGATTCATCCCAATTCATCTGCTGGGTACTACCTGGACAAGTAGAAGGTGTTCAGTGGAAAGGGGCTTTTGGGGACCACCAAAGAAAAACCAAAGACAGGCACAGAAAACCCACAGTTCTGTGAGAATAAACCAGGAGCTCTCACTGAAGACACACCTGGCTTTCACCATAGACAGCAACGCTGCAGTGTGTGTTTATTTCATTAGGTTCTGTTAAACTGAATGTTCAATGGTATGTTCTATTATCCCCCATGTTTCCCCTAGTTGGCTCCTCTCTGACTTGTGCCCTCCCTTCCAGCTGCCCCTCAAGTTGTCGCCTCCCTTTGTTCCAGACCCTTCCTTGCCTATCAAGGCAACCCTGCCCTTAGTTCCAGAATGATTCCTGTCAGTTATCCCATGGACAAATCCCTTGTTAAACATTTTCTCTTCCCCTTGTCCTGATTCGATGTTAGCCCAAAACCACACCCTGAGTGTCACCTTATTGGTTGTTCTTTTGGATCAACCCCGTTTTTTGAGACTTTGTAATCCTGTGCACAGAGATGCTCAGTGCTCGCTCTGCTTCTGATCCCTTCAAGTCTAGTGTTGTGTACCCCTGGCTTCCAATAAATGGGCTGGAACTTCACCGCAAGAAGAGTCTCCTCTGCGTTCCTCACCCATTCCCTGTGTCATCTTGGAGCACCTCTGTAGAGCAGTGAGCTCTAAGGTTCTGCCCTTGGCAATACCTCAGCCAGGACAGTTCCCCACACTCGCCACTGCTCTGGAACATCAAAAGACCTAGCCCGGGCTCTGGGAGGCAGTGGCACAGCAATTTGGATTTTATTTTCTCTTTCAGATCCAGTGCTAGAACAAGGCAGGAAAAAAACCCACCAGAAGTGGTGCTGAAAACCAAAGTCTGGGAGAATGCTGTCTCAGGAAGAACACAACATCCCACCCATCCTCACACACCGGAGCCAGCTCCATGGAATGACCCCGTGCTGCATTTATCTAGAGTAGTATCCAGCCTGCCAAGGCTTTATCCCTTCCCTGAGCACCTTCTTTATATTTGATGAGCAGCATGGTGGCCCTGAAGAACCTGTTTTTCAGCTGTTTCCAGTGAGCTCCCTGCTGAACATGCCAGGCTGAAGAGCGAGGTCTGTGCTCCAGCTGTCTAGGGACTAGGACAGGCTTGGCCATGCTCCTCTGTATGGTGAGAGAGGACCAGAACAGGCACTTCACCTGTTTTCAATTTTGGTTGTTGATTATGGAAGGCCTAGATGCTACCATAGTCTCCAAAACTTGCTGTAGATGCTGCTCTGGGACAGGGAGTGCACCCAGACCCTGGAAGGTTCTGTGTCCTCCTGAGCACATTTGTAAATACCAACACAACTTAATTCACAATTGAATTCTCTTTTTTTGTAGGTAAAAACCCAGAAAATAAAATGGCAGGAGCCCAAATCTTAGTAAATGCCACACGTACCTCTCCCAAACAAAAACTTCCCCAAGTCATGGATAAGGCTTTCTGCCACAACTGCCACTAACCTTCCACTGTAACTTCTTTCAAACAGCATATCTTATATCTGAAAGGTATATCTTGGAAGTAATGCATGCCCTGATGTTACAGTATTTTTGAGAGAAAGAGGGCATGAATTGTGAAAGTTGAGCTACTCCAGGCTAGGCCTCAGATTGAGGCCTGGTGGGGCCCTCAAAGCCTCTGACGCAGTTAGAAATTCAGGGTTGTGGCGCAGGTAGAAAATAGTCTTAAAGTACTGTAGGGACCACCGGGTGTGAACTAGTATAGGTTTTATGGTGTATAGTGCAGGCCGTTTTAAGGAAAAGGTAAACAATGTTAGCCTACCAATCAGAGTGTCTTTGTTTTCTGTAAACTATATAGAAGCTTATATAAACTACCGCCTGATTTTGAATAAACGGAGAACGTTGCATTAATCATATTGATTGGATGTGCGTTTGTCTTGTCCAGCTTTCCGTTTTTCTGAGATTCCCTGGCTTTAAGTGGCGCCCGCACAGGGACTCAGGAGGCTCCGAGAAGGCTGCCAAATTACTTTTAGAGTAACGGGCAGTCAGGTTTGAGTCGCGCGACAGGAATTTAGGTCCAAATCGCCTCATGGTGACGGGACCGGGATCCCAAATTCACTTTTTGTGAACGGGGATCAGGTGGAACGGAGCAGAAGTCTCCAAACTCCGAATTGGGCCGTTTCCCAACGGGAGGAAAAAGACTCTTCGCATTGTTGTTTGTTTGCGAGAGTCCGTTGGAGCAGTGGGAAGACCTCGGTGTTCACAAGGTACCTGAACGGCGGGTGTGGACGTGGCCGGGGCCGGAGAGCTGGAGCGGGGGTGCCGCCTTGCCGAAGAAAAGCGAGAGCGAAGCAACCCGCGGAGACTGAGGTAAGCCGCGTGCAGAAAGAGAGGGTGAAAGTTCACCATGGATGGAGATTTACAGGCTTCAGTGCGGCTGCTCTTTCATATTCTCTCAAAGAGAGCTGAAAAAGTTAAAGAAGCCGATTTAGAACAGTTGGTCCTTTGGGCGAGAAGCCAAGGCAAGCTGCAAAAACCTTCCCTGCTTTTTAGTGAAACCGAGTGGCGAGAGCTGGGCCAGCTGCTCTGGGATGCAGTGATAGAGGGCAAAAAGGACAAGAAAACACTATTAGAGCTTGGAGGTGTTTGGAAGAAAGTTTTACATACCTTACAAAGCATGGCCGCGGAGAAAGAGGCAGCGGAAGCTGCCATTCGAGCATTCGAGCAGTCTCCAGCAGAACAAATAGAAACGCGAAAGCCATCGCGGGTTGAAAAATTCTTTAATGTTTGTAATATGCGGCCAGTGCGCGGGCAGAAAGCCCCAGTCAGCCCCTCTGTCAGAGATGTTGTCGCTCGTTTGGAGGGCGGCACGGAGCTGGGCAGCGCGGGGCCGGCCGGCGCGAGACGGAGCGGGGTTGCGGCCGCGCCCGGAACGGAAGTCTGCTCCCGAGCAGCGGATGTTAACAGCTCAGCGGTTCCGCGGAGTGAGGCAGACCAGGAAGTGACCCTCCCGGGTCCCTTGGGAGGCGGGGAGACACCTGAGGAGGCAGGCGGAGTTGGTGACGAAACAGGGCTGAGTCAGGAGGAGGAACTCGGGGGCGGAGATCAAGGCAGAGACCAGGGCGGAGACGGGAGCGGGGCGGCGCTGGCCCCTCGCCCCCCCGCAGCGGCGGCGGCGGCGGCTGCCGCGGCTGCGTGCATGCGCAGAGGAGCGGCTCGCCGGCACCCGCCGGCGGCGGCGGCCGCGGCCAGCAGCCTGGCGCGGTTTGGAGGGGCTGGACACCCCAATGCTAGCGGAGTGGCAGAAGCAGCCACCCAAACAACACCAGAGCAGAGCCCCGAAAACGCCAGTTCCCATCCCACCACGGTAGCGCTGCGCAGCCCACCCCCACCGAGTTCAGATTCTGACGACTCAGAGCCAGACCTTCCGGTTGTCAATCGCGGCAGGGACACACGATCACAGAACAAGATACAAAGACCAAATATGTTGCAGAAAAAAATAGCCCGCCTTGCCACCCTTTCGAATCGTCAGGCTCAGGCAGTGGAACCTTCCACTGGCCAGCAATTGGCATTGCCAGCAGTTTTAAAAAATCCATTGCAGTCCCGATGGGCGTCAGTTGTGAAAGATGCTCTTTTAGACGGTGACTGGAAAGCTGCCAGCTCCCTGGCTTGTCCTGTTATAGTGTCTAATGGGAATGCCATCTGGGAGCCCCATGACTGGAAAATCCTACAGTCAGCCAAGCAGACAGTCACCACTTATGGGATCAGATCAGAAGCAGCCAGGAACATCATTCAGTATATATTCACAGCAGATGTGCTTTGTCCTAGTGATTCATCTAACGTTGCATCCCTGCTCCTGACACCTTCCCAATACCTCATGTTTGAAAGGGAGTGGAAACGGTTGGCAATTGAAGAGGCCAACAAACACACAACTGTGGGGGACCCTTTTTATGGAGTCCAGCCAGATATGCTGACTGGGCAAGGACCATATGCAACCAATCAGGTGCAACTTACCTTTCCTATTGAAATACATCAATTGTCACAGCAATTGGCTCATCAAGCTTTGCTTTTGGTACCGGACAAGAAAAAGTCAGCATCCTATGCCACCATAAAGCAAGGAGCCACTGAGCCATTCGGACAATTTATTGATAGGCTGTCAGCTGCTTTAAAGGATGCACCTGACGTGCCACCAGACGTTCAGGAACATTTATTCCGATCCCTTGCTTTTGAAAATGCTAACCCACCCACCAGAACCATCCTAGCCACCCTCCCTCAGGGCTGTCCAGTCGATGAGATGCTTGTCAGAGCCACACGCGCAGAACAGAGCAACCAAGCTGCGGCATTCGCCGCAACCATCCAGGATGCAATTGAACAACAAGGACACATAATTGCAGCTGCTTTATCAAGCAACAACACAAGGAGACAAAAGACGTAATGAAAAACTATAGCAATACTGAGTGTTTTCCAAGAAACCAAGAGGGATGGACATTATGCAAATTAAAGTTATTTCAAATACAATGTGGATGAAAATTACTGTAAAACAAAAAAGGATAGAAATGTTATGAATGCTTGACAAGATTGTTTTAAACTATTTTAAACATTTCTTGTTAATAGGTTGATCATATAATGTAAGTTGTCTGATTTTTGTGATAAGAATTATTATTAAGATGTTAAGGTATTGAGGTGTTGTTTTAATATTTACAGTCAGTTTTCATATGTTTTATGGGGATTTTTTTTTAGGTGATTGATTGTGAGATGTATTTTTCAGGATCCTGTGTGCTTGATTTTTTAACTACTCATGTGTTTTCTTTATTCAATTTTCTATGCAGCTGCAGTTCATCTTTTAAAAATTTATAGTCCAAGTTCTGGTTCAAGATTTCAGACTTCAAATTCTCAGATTTTTGAAGAAAAGGTTTGTTGTATTTAGAGAATTTTTGTCTTGAAACAAATTTTAGACAGGTTCAATCATTTGATGTTTTGATAAATTGTTAATAATAAGGTTTTTCACTTATAACTGTTATTTTTAAGACTTTTGCTTTAAACATATCCTCCAATTAGAGTTCGAGCTCTGGCCAGGCTCTGGCTCTACGTGGATGGTGTGATTGATTCCAGGTGTTTTCTGCATCAAAAAAGTATTCAAGTCCTTTTGGCTTGACAATTTGACCATACAGGACAGCTGAGCCTCAAAGGAGGTTTTGGAGAGACATGATCCGGACATGTTTTATCCAAATCTCTGTTGTTTTAAGGTTTTTCAGCTGCTGCAGACTCTGGGATGACAATTTGATAGTGTAGCACTTGGTAACTGTGATTTTATATGTAATATTAATTGTTTATTATCTGATTGATTTTTATTTGTTGTTAGTTTCTTTACTATGTGCATTGTTTTGTTCTTAATGTTTTTCATGTTTATAACAAAGATGTTGATATTTCCATTTCTTCATGCAAGTTTTAGGGAACAGAATTGAGAGAGGACCCTCCAGTCCCTGTGGGGGGTGTTGGGTTTGTTTGTGTTTTAACAGGTGCAGAATCTGGATGGATTTCAGTGAAGAATGTGGAACTTCTCAATTGCAAGAGGGCACTGATCTCTCCACAAGTGGATCAGAGGATGCACAGCAAAAGTGGATTGTACAAAGATTTGTGTTTCACCCACAGGAGATCGTGGGCTTTGAGTTTTTTCTTTATAAGTGTGTTTTTAATGATGTTATAGAATTTTTTTTTGCTAAGTTTTTAATAAGTTTTAGTAATGCCTGTGATTTTTCTGTTCATCTTGCCATTGTCTTTCAATGGCAAAAGAAAAAGAGGGAGGTCCCAACGGGGATCAACAGAAATTTTACTTGAGTGAGTGTTTTTACCCATCCAACCAAGAAGTCGTGTGATGGACAGGACAGATGCTCTTGCTGCATTGATACGAAAAGGCAGAAACAGAATTTTAAAAATAGATGAAACAGAAAAATAAGTTGAAATATCATAAGTGTGAAGTTAGATTTATCAGAAGTTAGTTTATTAGAAGTTATAGTTTATGTTTGAAGTTAAGATTGTTTCTTTTATGTTAGCTGGGTCAAAGGGTATTTCACTTTTTTTTATCTTTATAGTTATTTAAATTGTTATACCGTGTTTTTTACAGTGTGTGCAAGAATTAGTTCTTTGAGCCTTCACTCCAGCCTGAGTAGCTCAAAAGAAAAAGAGGGAATTGTTACAGTATTTTTGAGAGAAAGAGGGCATGAATTGTGAAAGTTGAGCTACTCCAGGCTAGGCCTCAGATTGAGGCCTGGTGGGGCCCTCAAAGCCTCTGACGCAGTTAGAAATTCAGGGTTGTGGCGCAGGTAGAAAATAGTCTTAAAGTACTGTAGGGACCACCGGGTGTGAACTAGTATAGGTTTTATGGTGTATAGTGCAGGCCGTTTTAAGGAAAAGGTAAACAATGTTAGCCTACCAATCAGAGTGTCTTTGTTTTCTGTAAACTATATAGAAGCTTATATAAACTACCGCCTGATTTTGAATAAACGGAGAACGTTGCATTAATCATATTGATTGGATGTGCGTTTGTCTTGTCCAGCTTTCCGTTTTTCTGAGATTCCCTGGCTTTACCCTGACACTCAACACCAGGGAAAGGCAGGGAGCAGCCACAAGCAGCAACCAAAGACCCAGCGCCATGTCACAAAGGGCCCTTGCACACCCTGCCACCTGCCCTGGGGCCGCCCCCAGCTCCCCCAGAGTGGCCCAGGTTGGAAGGAATGCCTTGCCCCAAGTGTGTCAGACAGCCCAACAGGATCTTTAGGAACAGCTCAAAGCATCAGCAAACGCTGCCCTGCTTTGTGGGCTCAGGGCAGCAGAAGGAGCCCCTGCAGTGCTGTCGCAGCTGCGGCAGGAAGGGCCTTCCACAGAAGCTGGCACTGCCTCCTTGGGACACGTCCCAAATGGTGGACCTCCTAAGTGCCACCGTGTGACACAGATGAGGAACGTGTGGGCCAGGGCAGGAATGTTGCTCTGACCCCTGGGGCCCGGGGAGCGCTGACATCAGCAGGCGTGGCAGAGTCCCCGCCGAAGCAGAGCTCCCCCGAGCCCTGGCAGCACCGGTGTCCGTCTCCTACCCCAGAGACCTGTGCCTTGGGCGGGCTTCTCTGCCAGAGGGAAGCCAAACTGACCTGCAGTGGGGACTGTGCTCCATCTTACAAGGCCTGTTGGTAGCAGCACCTGGAGCAACTGATGGCAACACTTGGCATGTGTCAGATGATGTTGCTCCTTCTTGGAATGATTTTTTCAAGGAAGGGATTAGCAGTAGCAAAGAAACACCAAGAGCTAATGAATTTTACAGAACAAAGAGACTCCACTGAAACTCCCACTGAAACACTGTCATGTATCCTTGTGCTTTTCTGTCTTTCTTGCACTCTGAAAAAAGAAAAATTGGCCAAACCTTGGCTATTCAATGCACCACTTGCTGTGTGTCTTCCTATGGCAGCTCACATGAAAACACAACTTGCTGCCTGCTGAGCACGGCAATGGACAGCCACAAACAGGGAGGTCCCCGCTGAACATCAAGGCAGACACCTGGGGAAGTGCACAGGATAGGCATAACTCTGGGAGGAGGAGCTGTTCTGTGTCTCTGATGATGGTGCCAGCCCCCGGAAGGAGCAGCCAAGACAAGTGCTGGAAGCAGCCATATCCTGCTCTTTTCTGCTGTCAGATGCACACGGGACAGACTTTTTGCCCAGAGCTCCACCAGGCTTGATCCAGGAACAATGGAAGGCCATGCATTGGTAGGGAATGGCCTCCAGCAAGAGCAAAGAAGGATGTTCCAACAGCAAAGTGTGAGCTTGTGAAGCAGGCCACATCCTCAGCAAACACCAAAGTGCTTCTCTCCAACCCTGAATGCTGGCCACAAGTGCCTGCTTTTCTTCAGCACCTGCTGCTGTTTCCTTTGTTCCAAGCCACTCCAGGATTCACTTTGGAAGATCCTGCATGTGTCTTTAAGGTGCCTGAAGGAAGGAGAGGGATGGCAGATGAAGCGCAGCCTCATGTCCCTCTCACGATGGCACCAATGCTGCTGCCTTGGGATGTCTGCCTGTGGAAGGCGAGTCTGCCCTCAAGCACGGCCATTGAAGTCAGTCAGGGGCACAGGCTGCAGCTGCAGCTGCCAAGAGTTGCTGTGAGGCTGGCAAGTCAAGAGAAAGCCACTGTGGCAAATACTGCTGAAACCTTCTGCCAAACCACATGCAATGGTGCCCACAGTATCTGCCTTTTTGGCATGGCAGCTGGTGCAGACACCTCACTGAGCAGGTGCCGGCGTTCGGGGTGCTGCTGTTCCTGTGCCGCTCTGCTGCTGTTTCTGTGGTGTGCAGAGCCGCTTCGGCAGCGGCAACTTGGCAGCCCTGCTCGAGGAGACATCGCCACCCTCCCCATGGAGGCTGAAGTTCTGCAAGCCCAGAGCTCTGTGTCAGGGGGGCCTCGGTCTCAGCACCATGGCCTGGGCAGCCACGGGGGCCCGGGCTGGCTGCCAGCCCTGCCAGCACGCAGTGGCTGTGGCCTGGCAGGGCCCCCTTGCCCTCCTTGTCCCCAGCCAGCCCAGTCTGGGCACCTCGGGTGTGTCCCCACCCTCCTGCTGAGGCCCAGCCTCAAGGGCTTCTGCCCCAGGCATGGCAGTGTCTCTGGGGAAGCTCCAGAGCAGGCGGCTGTCAGGAACAAGGCAGCAGACTGAGGGCTGCTTATGGCCTCTGACACCCAATTCCTCAAGGCTTCCCACCAGGTCAGCCCCTCAGGGACCTCCTGTCCCCTTGGAGCTCCTGTCACCCACTCCCTCCCACATGGCCCTCGTGCCTTCCCACCGCTTTGTGCCGTCAGGGCCGCCGCAGCACCTCATCCCTTCATGGCCTCCCACCGCCCATCCTCCCCTCAGGGTCTCCCCCAGCCCTGCCAACCTGCCTGGCAGCAGCACAGCCCTGATGGAGCTCCAGAGGAGCCGGACCGAGAGGCACCTCAGAGCCCTCAGCAATGCAGCAGCCAAACACAGGCAGGAGGACACAGACGGCGTTGCCTGGCTGGGCAGGACGGCTTGTGGCCATCTCCAGGCTCCAGTCTGGCAGGGATCTCCGCAGATCCAGCTCCTGCCCAGCCGCCCTGTCGCCAGCACAAAGGCTTCAGCATCAAAGCACCAAAGGCCAAGGGGCTTCTGGCCATTTTCCCTTCCCCACTGCAATTCTGGGCAGCTTGCTGAGCACAAGGACCCGCTTTCCCCTCTTCCCCCGTGTCCTGCGGACACTGGGCACCAAAGAAAGCTCCTGAGAGTCTAGGTATTAGAGCACGTACTATCGTTATATCCTAAAGAACAAAACAGAATGAATAAAACAATCTTAAAGAAGAAGAAAAATCCCCCCTGGCTCAGGTGGCCCCAGCAGACAGAGAGCCTCTCAAATCAGCTCTCCTCAGAGCTCCAGCAGCACAGCCAGATGTGGCCCCACAGATAAGACCGTTTCTTGCATGCCCTGTGAAATTGATCTTGCAGCTTCTGCAAGACGGATCCTGGAGCTGTCTCCACAGTCTGGAAGACAAGGGCTGTTTTGAGAGCCAGGCTTCTGGTGGAAGGGCTGATGCCCTCTGCCCCTTGTCTTCAAGGGCTTTGAGAGAAAGGAACAGAGCCACGGGCAGATCCCGTTCCTGCAGGGACCCGAGGAGACCCCCATGCCAGGGCCATGCGAGCCAGCTCTGGCCATGGCCGGGGGGAGCAGGGGGCAAGGGGATCCACCCAGAGCTACTGGACACTGTTGCCCCACATGGCCCTGAAATCTGTGGCTGTGCTCTGGCCACGGCAGCCCTGGTCTGCACAGGGAGCAGAGCCCTCAGCACGGGGGCAGGGATTGCAGATCTCCCCAGCAGCCGGGGCTGGCAGCCCACTGCTCTCACTCACCTTGACTGATGTGCCAGAGCTGCCTCTTGTGCCCCCTGAGGTGCCACCCGGCCATCCCTGAGAGCACAGAGCCTGTCACAGCCCAGTGACACAGCTCCCTGCCAGCAGCACTGCCAGCCCTGTGGCCACACACCCTCCTGGCCCCAGAAGGGCTCAGGTCAGGCCCTTGCCACATGCTGCCACCCAAGGGCACGGCTGCGAGAGGGTGGCAGCAGCACTGAGGATAGCCAGGCAGTAGCACTGAGGATGACGCTGCCGGGGCGACGCAGTGCCCGGAATCCGGGAGAAAGCTCTTTCAGGCTAGCTCGCTTTCTCCCCCAGAACCACACCACCGAATGGCCCCTCCCTGCCTGGTCACCGACCAGCACGGGTAGTGGTGCAAGCCGGGAGACAGATGATTAGTGGCATTGAGGGTTGAAGTAAAGGAGCAAGATGGGTCCTTTGTGTGACTCTCCAGGATGGTTTACTCTTCACTGAGTGTCAGAAACAAAGAATCACCTTTGGTGCTTGTGCAACAACTTATAAAGGGAGGAGGTCTTAGGGGAGGGTACAATACCTCAACCAATCAGGGGGAGTCAGGGAAGCAGTACAGGGCAGGGATACGTAATCTTGCAACCAATGAAGGGTAGAAGGGTAGAAAGGGATCATTCTCCCACAACCAATGGGAACTTAGGGATTACATAAATAACAGAGGGTTCTGGAAGGAGAGGCTGGGTTTATATTAACTGACAGGGGAGAGGGGCAGGGTTACAATGACAGACATGGAAGGATCAGGAATAAGGGGTAGATACTTGAACTGACAGACAGGGAAAGGGGAGGAAACAATGGTGGACTGAACCAACTGCATGGGCGTAGGTAGGATAGAACAATTTAAAACAAATTGAATAAAATACAATAACAACTGAACAAAGTATTGCAACAAAAATGCACCACCCCACTGGGGTAGCAGATGGGGCTGGGGTTCAGCTGGGGCTGGACAGGGATGGGAGGGGCAGGGTGGGGCAGGGTGGAGTGAGGAGGGGCTGGGTGGGGCAGGGCTGGGTGGGGCACGGCGTGAAGGGAAGCCCATGTTTGTGTCCAGAGAGGGGCAGGGCCAGTGTGGGTGGAGGATGCCAGAGCAGAGCAGGGAGGGGTAGAGCAAGGCGGGGTGGGGTGGGTGTGGGGTGGGGCAGGGCAGGCAGGGTGGAGCCGGGGCAGGTTGTGAAGGGGAGCCCAGGCCGCCTGTCGCTGGGACTCCTGGGGGCTTTCCAGGCACAGCAGGGCATGGCACAGGTGCTCCGCTGCTCTGGCTCCTGTCCTCTGCCAGCTGGAGAGACCACAGGAGGGTGCAGTTGGTGCAGGCTCAGCCCCTTGGCCAGCACTGGCCTCCCCTGCTCGCACAGCAGTGCCTGGCAGCCAGCAGCCGCTGGTGCCGGGCTCTGGAGGGGGCAGCGGGCCGGCTGCTGACCGGGGAGTCGCGGTGCTGCCCTGCCCCACTGCCCGACTGGGCCAGGGCTCCATTGGCACCCAGCTCAGGGCCACAGGAGCCCGGAGCAGAGCCGTGGTGAAAGGACTTGATGAACTGGTCACTCATATATGCATGATTTAAGTATTATGGTCAGCAAATATTAAGCAGAAGCCTAAGAAGCAAGATGCGCTTTTGCCCTTTTATGGTAAGAGAAACAGAATGCACCATGCTAAGATAAGAGGAACAGAAGGTGTTGAAACCACTGAAATAGCCAGTGAAGGACTGCGCATGCTTCAGAATGAAAGGTGGTAAGTGCAGACGGAATAAGACTGTTTGCCTTAGTCTGAATGACCCCTGCATAAGACTTGGAGCCTTCCTCAGTGGCACCACCAGAGTATGCTGAACTTGCCGCTGTCACATATGCTAATGATATGAATGACTTCCAAGAAGTAAGTGGTCAAACCACTCCTAACCAAGGAATGTAATGAATATGCATGAAATGTAACCATATATTGTGCTGCGCTCAGTGTGCTTGTTAGGAGGAGTGTTGGAAAAATCCCAGCTCTACAGAGATGGGGCAACTGAGAGGCATTTGAAAAGATTTTATTTCATTACCAGTCTTGTAGAAGGGTGAGACAAAAGAGATGTAAAACTTAACACCATTCTATCAGAAAGCCACCCTATTTCCTGGTTACAATACCTTATAAATGTTTTTCAGCCTGTTAGCTTTTGCCACACAATTCTGCTAATACTTCTGGACACACAACAACCATCTCTTATTTTACCCCAGGCAGTCATGCTGCAATGCATCTTTCAGAGTTCGAATGCTCCAAAATATCTGGTCTTTTTGCAAGGCCATCTTTTGAAACTTGTTTCTACTTCAGTCTCTCTCTCAACAATGTCATCTCTATTCCATGGCCTTCCTAAGTCAGCACACCTTATCTCAGAGTTTGCATACAGATGTACAAGACTGTGAGCTTTCAGTCAGGTTTTCAGAATCCTTTACAAATCCATTTCTCACAGAGGAGCCGAATAAAGCAAATACCCACCTTGCTGAATTGGTCTCTGTGGTGGCTCTTGGCTCGGTGTTGAAGCGAATCAGTTCTTTTCTCAAAATGTTAAAACTAAGTGGTATCTATGAACAAAAATGCAGCATCTAGTTCTGGCAAAACAAACACTGCTTTTCCTTCCTTCAGCCTTTGTATTTCTGGACAAGTTTGTTTTCTTGATTGCTGGATTATGTACCACACTCTTACATACACTGCAATTATTAACAAAAATCCAAGCCCAGTTAGTGCCAGTATCACAACTGCAGGATGTAGCTTAGGTTAGAAAAGCCTGTGGCAGCTGGGGACCATCCAAGCAAGTTTTCCCATCACTGATTCTCTCCATTCCTCTTCATTAGTTCTAGGACTTGATGTGCCTTTTCTAGATTGTGATGGACACTGATTGGTGTCTTCTGACTTTTCTTCTTCTGCTGTTGTAGTAGTTTGTGTAGGCCAGGATCTTCCAACAGTTTTTTGACCATGGTAATGTTCATTTCAATTGGTGTTGGTGAAAAGTTGAAGTGTAGGCTCTGTAAAACAGCTGCTGGTAGATAATAGTTGAAATCACATCCTGCTCTTTGAAACAGAGTAAAAATTTAACAGGGTAGAAATCCATTTGGATTTAAGTGAAATGTGCCGCTTTGAGCATGCTAGCATAAGTAAAATATGCTGTTTAGTCTGGTAACTCTGCAGCACTAGTAAAACTGCCCCAGCTGAGGAGAAAGAATGGGAATTTCTAAGCTGAAGAGATAAGAGAGGCTCTTTGAACCTTGAAACAGACAGGGCAGGGTGACCCAGGAGTTCTTTCTGTACTTTCTGATAAAAAACTGGCTACAAGTGTAACTAGCTGTAACTGTAACGTGAAATCGGTGGAATGAATATGCATGAACCTATGGTGAAACACTATGCATATGTAAACTAGTAAAGAGAGAGAGAAAAAGATTGGGAATTCGCAGGGGCACGCATGTCCTTTGAAGGGGAACGATCCCCACATGCGTCCAGTGCTGTAATAAACATATCCTCCCTACAAATCCTTATAGCAATTGTGGAGCTTTGATTTTTCATCCCTGTTTCATCTGTTAGTAAAGTTACAAATACCAACTAAAGTGCTTGGCAAGCTGGATGTGTTATCTACTGTTAAGGTGTCACAGGGCGTTCTGAAACACAGACATCCTTGCCTTATCCATAGCAGGATGGATTCAGGATCATTGTTGGAGTACATTTCAATGTGACACACCTTTTGTTCTGGGCTTTGAGATGGTTACTTTCACATTGTCTTGGGGGGTGGCTCATGGTGATAGGCATACCCCATGGTCATTTGTGCCAGGAACTGTCCCTGTTTCCTGCCCTGGGCCTTCCATGGCTTGGGGGATATCAGGAGAGGCATAAGCTCCACCTGGGATCCCACAGAGGGTGGAGCTGGGGCTGCCTCTTCCCTTCCAGTGGGGAAATAGGAGGAGCGGCCCTGAAGGTGTTGGGATGTGCCTGTTTATCTAGCTGGGGGTATGGCTGAATTTTTACTTGGTATTAGAATCAGATCTACCCGCCTTCAACGTTTCTGCTGGCTGCCGGCGGGTGATCCTGAGACCCACTGCTGCTTGATCTGACCTGCCTGCGCTGTTTCCTGCCCTCTGCCGCTGATGTTGCTGAGGCCGCTTGCTGCCTGTGAATTTACAGGAGGAGCAATTTTCCCTCCTTCCCCTCCCCAGAGACGCCTGAAACGGCGCCGAGCTCGCATCGGAGCGCCCCCTGCTGGCTGGGGGGAACCATCGCACCTGCCCCGCGCCCTCTGCTGGCTGCGCCTGTAACTGCACCAAAAGGGGGAGTGGTGCTTGAGGGGTGGAAAACTCCTGTTACTGTTTTCCTTTGTTGTTTGCTGTTCATTCTGTTTTATATATAGCAGAGAACTGTTACTGCTTTTCTTTTATTTCAGCCTGGAAACCCTGAAGTTTGAAGTTGGAATAATTTGGAGGGAAGGGGTAATTTTTTCCATTCCAGGAAGGTTCCCGCTTTGCTTGGCAGACATCTGTCTTTTAAAACCAAGACAATTATTGGTGCCCAGTGTATGGCACGAAAGCATCAAGAGGAAAGGGTGAAAAGCAAATAACAGTGCTTGGGCACAGGATAGAGAACCTCATTAAGTGGCATCATGTGGTCTAGCTTACCTTGGTTTGCTTGGTACATGATTGTGGCTTTATTTTTCCAGTTTGCAGTCCCTTATCGAAACATGGGTCTCATGACTAAGAGCATTGTGGTTGTTATCAAGTTTGTAGAACAAGGTGAGAAACTCAATGCTTGTAAACTTCTGGAATGTGGGCACATGGCTATGTAAATATCATGGGCTAAGTTCATGTCTTTGGGGTTTTCTTACTAATGGTACCTATTGTGATGAAGCAACACAGTGGGGAGTCTTCTCCCAACCCTTCACTCACTTCTTTGGGCCTAAGCCAACGGCTTCTGAAGAGTTTAAATTTCACCTAGAAGCTAAAGAGTTCATCTGCTTATGTTTTTGCTGTGTTTATTCAACAAGGTCCATGCACCATTCACAGAGAGGTGTAGGTTACCTTTTGGGGTAGATACCCTAAAACCTGACACAGAGGGCAGGGACATGGTCCAGCAGCACCAGCTGCAATCAGAGGGAAAGGCCAATGGTGCAGCAGTAGAACCCACGGATGTTGCAACTGTCCAGGTCCCGGCTCAACCACAAGGCCGGCCACAGCCAGCAGCAATCACCGCTCTGCAGAGGAGGAAGTTTAAACCAAATCATGTACCCAGTTAATGTGAAGGTGGAACCAAGGCCCTCACAACCAGCAGAGGAGCCAAAACTCAAGATCATCACTGAGTCCCTGTTGTTGACAGTCTCTGCAGTCTGTGGAAAGATACCGCACAACAGGGACATGAGGCTTATTTCAACCTGATTGATTCAAGTTTGGGACCTTATGGGTACAGGTGTGCAACTTGATGATACTGCAGCAAGGGTTTTGGGCTCCTTGGCCCAGGATGTGGGGATTGAACAGGTGTTTGTGAGGGAGCCAGGGCCCCTTTCTCTCTGGGAGTGGCATATCACAAGTGTAAGAGAGAGGTTTGTTTCCCGGGACAGCTGGCAGAATCACCATCATAGAAAGCCCTGGAAGACCAGGAAGGAAGGGATCCAATGCCTGAGTGTCCTGGTTTGAAAGGCAGGTGTCTGCCATGGAAGGCAGGAAGCTCCCTTAGAATGGAAAATATGACCCCTTTCCCTCCAAATTATTGTAACTTTGAAATTACGGGGCTTTCAGGCAAAGATAGGGGAAGAGGAATAGCAGTTCCTTACAGCGTGTGTGTGTACAGCCGGGCAAACAAGCACCGAGCCCGGCAGAGCACAGACCCGGCGCGGCCTTGTCCCGGCTCAGGCCCTTCCCCCGCAGCGCAGTTCCGGGCACAGCCAGCAGGGGCGCCGCTGGCTGCCGGGCAGGGCGGGGGCGATGCTTCCCCCGCGGCTGCAGGGGGCGCTGTGGCGCAGCTCGGCCGCCTCTCTGCGCACGGCAATGGCGGCGGGCCTTTGGAGCCCTCAGGGACAGCCGGGCCCGCTGCACCTCCGGCTGCTGAAATTGATTGCAGCAGGAACCTCGGAAGCAGCAAGCCATGGTAGGAGAAGCAGTGGCAGGACAAAAGCTCTACAGGGGCAGAGAAAGCTCCAGGCTGTGACCACAGACTGGCTGTCCCTCCTCTGATCCTGAGACAGTGAGAGGAGCAGAGCTTAGCCCCTCAACCCCTGGCCAAAATCTTGGGGTATCTCTGCCCTTCCCAAGAGAAAACCCTTAAGACAAGACAGTAGCTAGCTGTACCCTTCCACCTTCTCGTCCTCCCAGCCACGTCTTTTGTTCTCTTAATCATCAATCCCTTAGCAACAGCTACTCTTGAGTAAATTCTTCCTGAACCAGGTTGGGGAGGGGCCGTGGGGGTTTTGCTTTCTGGGGACTCCTTCTGGAGGTTTTCTCCCAAATTTGCCCAAAACCAGAACACAAGGTCAGGTGTACAGCACAACTGTGGTGGAGCCTTGCACAGCAGGGGCCATCTGAATAGTCCAGCTTAATGGGAACAATGCATTTAGTGGACAAGCAAGAGACAGTGAGTTCTGTAGAAAGCAAACTCAGGAATTATGAGACCATCGTCCAAGGCCTGATGCACACTCGTGTCTCTGCTGTGGCTGAGTCTCAAGGATGAACAGGAAAATTTCAGAGAGCAGATGAGGAAGGAGATGAGCAAGGACAGTTCCCATGTGGCACCAGTGCAAACCAGAGGCCCCAGTGTAGAGCCCAAGATCCCCCAGCTAGGGAGAGGGAGTACACCCCACGAGCTGACCTATGGTTCTTCCTGTATGAACATGGAGAAGACATGAGAGTGTAGAATGGAAAACCCATGTGTGTGCTAGCAGCATGGGCATGCAAGCTAAAGGAGGAAACTACTAACAGAGGGATTTCTAGCCAAATGAATGTAGCCCCGGCTTCCCATGACTGAGCTGCCAGGTATAACAGAAGGGAGGATGATATGTCAGATCCCCTTGAAGGTACATCCAGAATATACACCCAGGGAGGGAATGGTAGACAGGACTAGAGAGGCCCTGCCTCTAGCCAGGTAGAAGCCAGGGAAAATTGTGTCTTTTGGGCTGTGTGGATCCCTGGCGTATCAGCGTGGGAATCTAGGGCGTCCCTCTGGCTGCCCTGGAAGGTCTGGGACCCTGGCAAGGGGGTCAGGAACCCCCCTGTACAGAGCCCTGAGAGACACTTGGGTGTCTCTGATCTCTGTCCATACAAAAGAGTTTTCAATCTTACAGGATGAATTACAAGCTTTGAGTATTTGATATAAATGATAATTAGCGTGGCACGGGTGCAAAAGTAGAATTTTAGGATTCTAGATAAGGCGTTCAAAGAAGGCAAGATGGAGGAAATTGGGTGTGCCTTGTCCTTTATCTTCTTCTTCATGCCCTCCATATTTCACTGTAGTGTTGGCATTTTTCCATTGGTTTAGTTTGGGTACACACTGTTCAACATAGGTGATAGATATTGGCACGTTATTGCAAATAGAGCACAGGTATTTTCTGGTATGTAATGTTTGTAACATCCCACTGAGGGGCAGAGCCCCGCACACTGTCCTGCAGGACAGACCTGCTGCAGGTCAGACAGAACATGTTATAGACAAGCAATAATAAACAACCTTGAAAACCAGCACAGACGAATTACGACTTCTTCTTTGGCAGGGGGGCTGAAAGACAGAGACTTTTTATAATCTCAGGATCATTTAAATATCACAGATCCCGACACATCAGAGCCATAGAAATGCGAGGCTTTTGTTGACACTGGTGAGCAGTGTCTAATGCCATCAGGACATGTGGGGGAAGAACCCGTTTCTATTGCTGGGGTGACAGGGGGATGGCAGCAGTTGACCCTGCTGGAAGCTGAGGTGAGTCAGACTGGGAAAGAGTGGAAGAAACATGCTATTGTGACTGATCTAGAGGCCCTGTGTATTCTGGGCTAAGATTTCCTCTGGAGTGATTATTTAAAAGATGCAAAAGGACTCAGGTGGGCTTTTGGAATAGCTGCTGTGGAGGCAGAGGGCATTAGGCAATTGAAAGTCCTTGCCCGGACTGTCTGAAAATCCTTCTGCTCTTTGACTCTTGAAGGTAGAAGAGCAACAAGCACCAATTACCACCTCAGTGGTGCATCGCCAGCAATACCGGATGAATTGAGATGCCATGATCCACGTCCACAAAATGATCTCAGAGCTGGAGAGCCAAGGGGTGGTCAGCAAAGCCCACTCACCCTTCAACAGTCCCATTTGGCCTGCGTGTAAATCTGAAGGAGAATGGAGGTTGACGGTGGACTATCGTGCCTTGAACGAAGTGACTCCACCTCTGAGCGCTGCTGTGCCAGACATGTTAGAGCTCTGGTACGAGCTGGAGTCCAAGGTTCAACAAAGTGGTACGCCACTCTTGACATTGCCAATGCATTTTTCTCCATTCCTCTGGCAGCAGAATGCAGGCCTCAGTTTGCCTTCGCCTGGAGGGCCGTGCAGTATACCTGGAACTGACTGCCCCAAGGGTGGAAACACAGCCCCACCATCTGCCATGGACTGATCCAGGCTGCACAGGAAAAGGGCGAAGCACAGGAGCATCTGCAGTACACCGATGACATTGTTGTGTGGGGGAACTTGGCAATGGAAATATTTGAGAAAGGGGAAAAAATCATCCAGATTCTACTGGAAGCCGAAAAAAAAAAGAGCAAAGTCAAAGGACCTGCCTGAGAGATCCAGTTCCTGGGAATAAAGTGGCAAACAGACACCAACAGATACCACTAAGGTAATCAACAAGATCACAGCAAGGTCTCCACCGACCAACAAGAAGAAAAGACAAGCTTTCCTAGGCACCATAGGTTTTTGGAGAATGCACGTTCCTAAGTACAGCCAAAATGCAAGCCCTCTCTACCTGGTAACCCACAAGAAGAACGATTTCCACAGGGGCCCTCAACAGCAACAAGCCTTCACCCAGATCAAGCAGGAGATTGCTCATGCAGTAGCCCTTGGCCCAGTCAGGATGGGACAAGAGATGAAGAATGTGTTTTACTCTGGAGCCGGGAACAATGGCTTGTCCTGGAGCCTTTGGCAGAAGGTGCCTGGAGAGACTCGAGGCCAACCACTTGGATTCTGGAGCTGAAGTAAGAGGGTCCAAAGCCAACTATGCTCCCACCGAGAAGGAGATCCTGGCAGCCTCTGAAGGAGTTCAGGCTGCCTCAGAGGTGACCGGCATAGAGGTACAACTTCTCCTGGCACCCTGACTGCTGGTGCTGGGTGAATGTTTAAAGGAAAGGTTCCCTCTAGCCATCATGCCACTGATGCCACATGGAGTAAATGGAAATGGGTTGCCCTCACTACACAGCACGCCAGTATTGGAAACAGAAATTGTTCTGGGATCCTGGAGATAATTATGAATTGGCCTGAAGGTGAGAACTTTGATCTACTGTAAAAAGAAGAGCAGGAACAGGTGTCGTGTGCTGAGGAAGCTCCACCTTACAACCAAGTGCCACAAGAAGAAACACGCTACGCTCTTTTCCCTGACGCTTCCTGGTGCATTGGAAGGACGAGCTGAAAGTGGAAAGTAGCTGTATGCATTCCCACGCGAGCGGCTGCAGAAGCTACTGAAGGAGGAGGTGGATTGAGCCAACTTGCTGAACTCAGAGCTGTTCTGTTGGCCCTGGACACTGCTGAGGGAGAGAAGTGGCCAGAACTCTCTTTCTACACTGACTCCTGGATGGTAGACAATGCTCTGTGGAGGCCTTTTCTGGCTGGAAAGGTGGAAAAAGGCCAATTGCCAGCATAGGGGAAAACCAATCTGAGCTGCTGACGAAGGACAAGACATTGCTGCTCGAGTAGAGAAGCTACCTGGGAAAGTCTGCCATGTTGGTGCCCACATGCCCATGAGTTGGGTTAATGAGGAACACTGAAATAATGAACAGGTGGATCAGGCTGCAAAAATGAAGGTGTTACGGATAGGTTTGGATTGCAAACACAAGGGACAGCTTGAACACTGCTCAGAACACCATCCTGGGCCTTGAAAAGCAGGTGCTTTGGAGGCAGGAGGTACCTGTGAGAGAATTGAGTCCAACAAAGGGACTCATCTCAAAGGCAGCCATATAAACACTTGGGCTAGAGCACATGGTGTTGAGTGGGTATATCACATTCCCGACCATGCAGCAGCTGCCAGAAAAGTTGAGCGGTGCAATGAACTTTTCAAAAACACATTGAAGGCAATGGGGGGATGGGATCGTCAAGCAGTGGGAGCTGCATTTAGCAAAGGCTGCATGGTTAGTTAATAGCAGATTGGCCATGCCCAATCCAAAGCATTGTGTACAGCAGATGGAGACAAGGTTCTGGTGGTGCATATGAAAGGTATGCTAGGAAAGAATGTTTGGATTAACTCTGCCTCGAGCAAAGACAAACCCATCCGTGGGGTTGTCTTTGCTCAGGGACCAGGTTGCACTTGGTGGGGGATGTAGAAAAATGGATAAACAAAATGGATATCTCCAGGGGACCTTGTTTTGGGGCGAATTGCCCAGAACACTGTGCCTGTATAGATATCTGCATGTATGTATGCATATAATTAGGATACTACATGTATGTATATAGGTTAAAAGTCAAAGTTTGATGAAAGATGTTGGTATGGGAAAAAATTCACGGTGGAAAATGTTGTGTGTTTGGAGGGGTTTTTTTGGTGAATTGTCTCCCATTTGTTACCTGAAAAGGGGGATGTGGCAAGGAGAGGGCAGTTGATGCCCGTGGGGAAAGATTTGCCCGTGGGACAATTGAGATGCAAAGAACTGGCCAATGACTCTCCCATTCCACTGAAAGCTTCCAGGGAGGGAGGGCAGGGTTGGGCACTGGCTTGCCAGAGAGAAGTGCTGCCATCCAGAGGGACAGTTCAACAAGGGTGACAGTTCAATGGCAAGTGCTGAGCCGTGTCCTTGGGAAGGAACAGGCACAGGCACTGGTATCTGCTGGGGCCCACCCAGTTGAAAAACTGAAGTTTGGCAGGGTCCTGCTGGACACCAGGATGCCCACGGGCCAGCAATGCGCTCCTGCAGCAATGCAGAACAGCGTCCTGGGCTGCACTGGCAGCTGTGACACAGCTGGTGGAGGGAGGGGATCCTTTCCCTCTGCTCCACACCAGTGAGGCCAGCCCTGGAGTGCTGGGCCCAGAGCTGGGCTGCCCAGTACAGGAGACAGGGACAGACTGGACAGAGTCCAGCTCAGGGCCATGAAGATGATGGAGGGACTGGAGCATCTCTGCCGTGAGGAGAGGCTGAGAGAGCTGGCACTGCCCAGCCTGGAGCAGAGCAGGCTCAGGGCATCTCATCCCTGGGGATAAACACCCGGGGGGAGGCTGCAGAGGGAACAGAGCCAGGGACAGCCCCAGGGGCCTTGGGCACCAGGTGACACACAGGAGGGGCCCTCCGAGCTCAGGAGACACTTCTGCACTGGGAGGGTGGCTGAGCACTGGTGCAGGTGCCCAGGGAGGTGGTGGATCTCCATCCCTGGAGAGACTCAAAAGCCACCTGGACGCGTCCTGGGCAGCCGGCTCTGGGTGGCCCTGATGGAGCAGGGGCTGGGCAAGGTGACCTGCAGAGGTGCCTCCAGCCTCCCCCAGCCCCAGATTCTGGGACTCTGGGAATAAACAGTTTCCTAAGGACAAATGAAAAAGCTCCATGCATGGCAGGTTTCTCCTGCTCTCACCAAAGTGGTTCATGTCACATGTCTCCTTTCTGCAGATTCCTCCCTGGAGTGAGGATGCCTCTCAAGGTCATGCCTTGAGGCTGAGAGAAATGTTTGCCCGTGGTCATTGGTTTGGATGAGTAGCATCAATCTTTAAGAATTGGTTTTGCTGGCTTGACTAGAATTGCTGCAATGTTGCTTCAAAATATAATGCACTATACTGGAAGTTATAGTTCCCTGTACTGGGTAGTGAATAACCCAGAGAAAGATCTATTAGTTTAATCATGATCATAATAAACTCTTTATTTTTCTATAAATATATCTTACATCCTATGGAACAGAGTTGTGTAAAGGTTCAACTGCATCTATGCTATTGTTTAAAGATAAACTACTGACTAAATCTAAGCCTGCATCCAGCTGCAGCCTGCCTCCTCTGAGACATTCAGGAAGCAAGGAGGTCCTTTCTGCACCTCGTGTCTCCTGCCTGCTGCCTGCACAGCTCTCCAGGTGGTCCTGTCGGTCTTGGGCCAGCTGTGCCTGCAGAGGGACACCTGAAAGAGGCACAAGGCCCGGCTCAGACAAGCCCAGGCTGGCAGGAGCACCTGCAGCCCCACGGTACCCGCTCCCGGGGCAGACACAGCCTCCAGCTCCAGCCCTCACCCACACTGTGCCCTGGGGCAAGGGGAAAGGAACAGGCTCCCAGACAGAACAGAGCTCAGATGATCAACAAGTCCAGTTCAAGGCCGGTAAAGCCTTCCCACGTACATCCCTCAGCCACCACAGGTCAGTTAGAGAGAGTTCTGAGGGGATTTAGGAACCCAACTCTGATTTCCAAAGCACACATTTGGGCCACTGACCCCTTTCTCCACAGGCTGTGCGTCAGCAGGAGGGCTGTTGCTCCCCATAGCTGCTGGAGGACTCTTCCATTTCAAAAGTTGACCGATTTTGATGGGCAGACTCGTGGACAGGAAACGTAATGTAGTCTGGGAGGAACACTCTCCTAAAAGTTCTGATTCTTCTCCTTTCAGGTTCCACCTGCA
The DNA here is from genome assembly GCF_048771995.1 of Taeniopygia guttata. NCBI lineage: Eukaryota > Metazoa > Chordata > Aves > Passeriformes > Estrildidae > Taeniopygia > Taeniopygia guttata. Next base: position 6,171,521 of record NC_133053.1, read on the forward strand.
CGTTGGATGGGAGAGAGGGTCACAGAAACCTGTCAGCAAACATGGGGCAAAAGGACCTCTGGGCATCATGGCAAGGAGATCTCTGCTCTGAGACCCCAAATTGCACTGGACAACACTGGGGGCAAAAAGCTCTCGCTGGGGGCTGTGCAAGAGAGGCCAGTGTGTGTGCAGGGACACAGGGCCATGGAGGGAGGCAGTGGAGTGAAGGTGCCCTTGTGAAAGCCATGGGCTGCCCCAAGAGAGGGAACAAACAAAAGGGTGTGCCCACAGCAGGGACAGGGAGAGGTAAGGAAACAAGCAGAGGTCTCCAAAGCAATGCCTGGGCTAACGTGCCAAGTTCCAGAGGAGCCTGAGGCTCTGCAGAGGCAGCAATAGCCCATTTTACCTGTTTGCCATTTCTTCTGGGCTCGGTGGATAATTCGGGACTCTCTTTCTTCTCCTCCTCTGCTGATGCAGCCAGCTGCTTAGGTTCCAGGCTGGTCCCTGAGCCACGGAACAGCTGTTCCACTTGTGCTTCAACATCCTGCTGGGTATGCAGAGAGGAGATGATGCCCATACTTCAAACACCACAGAAGCTGTCCCTCAGAAATCTCCATCTCGGGAAGCGTCCTCAAAGCACCAGCAGGGCAGCTGCTCTTCAGCCCTCTCAGCACAAAACTCAGCTGGGTTTAGTCCATCACTCTGCTCACCTGCTCCATTCTTTTGCACCCAGAATCCAGACCCCCACGTGTTTCCTCCCCTTAGTCCATCACTCTGCTCAACTGCACCATTTCGTCCCACACCAAATCCAAACCCCAATGTGTTTCCTCCCCTTGTGTGGGCACAGGAGAAGCAGCTCCCCAGCCCAGATTTTGGCCTGGAGCTGATTTGAACAGCAAGCTCCTGCACAGGCAGCCCAGGGTCAGGGAGAAAACTCTCCCTCTCCCAAACTTCAGAGCATTCCAGTCAGGAGCAGAGCACAATGTGGGTAACAAAGCCCAAGGTTGAAGGGGCCTTCCAGCAATGCTGAGGCCTTGAAACTCCAACTCTTCTTTCCCGATACCAGGAGCTTGTGTCCCAGAGGAAACTGAGGCTCTGCAGAGGCAGGAAAAGCCCAGTTTACCTGCTCACCACTTCTTCTGGGCTCGGTGGATACTTCAGGACTCTCTCTCTTCTCCTTTTCTAATGATGCAGGTGGTTGCTCGGGTTCCAGGATGGTCCCTGAGCCGCCTATCAGTCGTTCCACTTCTGCTTCCGCATCCTGCTGGGTATGCAGAGAGGAGATGATGCCCATACTTCAAACACCACAGAAGCTGTCCCTCAGAAATCTCCATCTCGGGAAGCATCCTCAAAGCACCAGCAGGGCAGCTGCTCTTCAGCCCTCTCAGCACAAAATTCAGCTGGGTTTAGTCCATCACTCTGCTCAACTGCACCATTTCGTCCCACACCAAATCCAAACCCCAATGTGTTTCCTCCCCTTGTGTGGGCACAGGAGAAGCAGCTCCCCATGCCCAGCTTTTGGCCTGGAGCTGATTTGAACAGCAAGCTCCAGAGCTGGATCAGTCATTCTGGGCGAGCCAGGAAACAATCTGGCAGTCAGTGGTCTCTGGCTGGAGCCAGGCAGACAGACAAGGCTGCCTGCTGCAGCCCGGGCTGCTTTACCCACGCAGCCCTGGACTGACAGGGATAGAGACCCACCTCTTCATGGGAAGAAGCACTGGAATAGCTCAGGGACTCTGGAGTGGACTGAAGGTCAATGCCAGTGCCTGCCTGGATCCCAGACTCTCCCTTCAGGAAGGCCAAGCCTTTCTGCAGACACACTTTGGCAATTTTACACTTGCTCAGTGCAGCACTCAGGGCACTCCCTCTTCCTTTCTTCAAAGCAGCAGTCCCATGCTCCAACTTTTCCTGCTTTATTTCCTTTTCAACGTCCAATTGTTGAGTTCTTTCCTGGTGATTTGGCCTCTCAGGTGCACACATTTCATTCTTCCTTTTCACATCTCTCATTTGCTGCTGGTTCAATTCCCGTTCATGCTGCCAAAACAGGGAGAAAAAGGGTCACTCACTCCCTCTCTCGGTTTGCTTTTCAGACCAGATCTGGACCCCTGCTGCAGGGGCAGGCACAGGCTGCCCTTCTCTCTCTGCCCCTCGGCATGCTGCAGACCTTTGCTGCTTCCCCCCTTGATGCTGCTCTTGCCCAGCTCGCTCAGCCTGTCCCAGCTTCCTTTCCGCCCTTCCCCGACCTCTTGCAGCTCCACTCCAGCGCTCCTTTGGGCAGGAGCTGCCAGAACTGCAGCCACGATTTCAAGTCCATGCTAAGCAGGATTTAGGCAGTGCCACGAGGACATGCTCTCCATCAGGGAGGAAGGCAAGAGCAAACACCCCCAGCATTTCCTTCCCTGGGGCTGGGCTGCCAGGAGTGCTGTTCCACCTCTCCTGTGTAGAGTTTCCATGGCCCCATCCCCGAGAGCCCCACTGCCCTCTCTTGGAGCAGCAATGGCCAGATCAGTCTGTCATTCTCTGCTGCCACTCAGGACGAGTTCTCCCCTTGCAGGCACACGTCCTGGTGTGGATCAGCACTCGGCTTTCCTCTCTTCTCTCCCCACTGGCTGCTCTCAGATGGCCAAGGCCAAACACCTTTCTATTAACAGCAGTCTTGGTCCTCTCACACCTCCATCCCCTCCAGATATTTGGAAATATGAACATGGGTTTGGACACAAGGAATTCCCCAAACCATGCAATGGCCATAGAGAGAGTGTGGAGATTGAGAACTAAAGCTTCTAGGGAACAGAAGCCCAGCATGGAGGAAAATCAGCAGCTTCAGCATTAACTGCCTTTGGCATGACTACAACATCTCCTCCTTATTCAGAAGAATGCAGTTAGAAAAGTTTAACTGAAAAAGTCTGCTCCTTAGAACTATCACCACAAGGTCCAAACATAGCTAGGAATTGTCCCTCTGTGGCATCTGCCAATCTTACCAGCACATCCTTCCTTTCCCTCTCCAGGTTCTCCAATTTCCTCTTCAGAGATGCCACCTCCTGACGAAGAGTCACAGCCTCTTCCTGTCTTTCAGTGGCCTCTTTCTCCAGGGCACTTTCTCGAGAAATGTGCTTGAGTTGTGTCTTCCACCAAACTGCAGCAGGGAAGGGAAGGAGAAGGAGAAGGGGACAAGCAAAGCAAAGACACACTGATGTGCATCCTGCAGAGACAACAGCACTGTCTTCTCTGCCTGCCGGTGTTTGCCAGGCCCTGAGCACACAAGGGCTCCAAAGCTGACAGAAATGAAGGAAATTTCCAGGCAGAGTAAAAAGCAGGAATGAAAGGGGCAAGGTTCAGAGGGATAGGAAAGTGTGTTTGCTCTTGGTCTTGTGCAGAGGGAGCAATCCAGGAGGGACAAAGGAGAGGGGATGCCTGTGCAGCCCTGCTCAGAGAGGCCAATGGCCTGGAGGCTCTGGCAGGTCCTGGAATTTGGGGGAATCAAGCTGAGGCATCCAGCTGCAGCTCCTTAACAGAGACACGGCACCTGAAAGGCTCCAGCCCAGGATCAGCCCTAGCACAGCCAGATGGCTCTGCAAGCCACAGCATCTTTCTCAAGAAAAAAGCTTTCACTGAGCCTGTGTCTTCCTCAGCCCCAGCTCCATGGCCTTACACTGTGTGGCCATGGCCTCTGCTCTTTCCTCAGAGCTCTGGAGCCTCACACGCAGCTCAGACACCTCAGTTTCCAGCAGCTGCTTCTCTTCAGTTGCCTGCTGAGCTGTCTTCTCTATCTCTGCCAGCAGCATGGCCTGCATCTGGAAGAAGGATGCACAGAGCCTCAGGGACAGGGCTGCTCCTGAGGCCACAGAGGGGGCCGCAGGGAGAGGAACAAAGGAGAAATTATTTCAGGCAAAAACCATGCCAAAACCAGAAGGCACAGAAGCAAGGGTTCCAATGGAGACAAATGTAGAGAAAAGAGGGAAAGGGAGGCAATGGGCATCCTTGAGGCTGCAGCTCTGAACAGCAGCTGAGATGGCTGCGCTGGAAGTGCCCTGCCCAGCCTGCCACAGCCACCTCTGTGTCCCCACATTGCTCAGTGCTGGCACAGGCACCAACTCTGTCTGGGACAACACTGCTAACAGAGGGACGGAGAAGCTCCAGAGGAGGCTGCTGCTGCTTCCTATCCCAGATTTCCTGCTGGGAGCCGGGAGAGAACGGTGCAAAACTTCGGCAGCAGACACCAGATCCAGCCTGGGCCTCAGGGTGCCACAGCAGCCCCGGGCAGAACACGGCAGCTGTGGATGCTGCCGGGAGGGGAAAGAGGTTGGGGCCTCCAAGCCAAAGGTGCTGCTGTGTGTCCCTGGAGAAGAGGATGCCACTGCACAGCTTACCTGGGTGTTGAGCTCCTGCATTTACCTCCTATGCTCAGAACAGAGCTGCTCTGCCTGCTTAAGAGCAGAAAATAAGCGAGACACACGATTTTTCAGCACCAGGTTCTGTTCTTCCAGTTTTCGGAGGCACTGGTTCTTCTCCTCCAGAGACACAAGCAGCCTAGAAGGGAAGCAAGCAACTCATTACTATATGATATCACATTCTATAAGCTCTTAGGACTTGCAGCACCTCAGGGAAAAACTCCTCTGTCTGATGAGGTTTGTCTAAACAACTTGGCTGTTTGTTCCCTCTGAAGTCACAGCCCAACATGTGCCGACTCTGCTTTTGCTCCTGAAAGAACAGGGAGTTCCTGCCTACACACCTGTGGGAATCCAGGGCTTCCCTCTGGCTGCCCTGGCAGGTCTGGGACCCTGGCAGGGGTCAGGAACCCCCCTGTACAGAGCCCCGAGAGACACTGTCTGTGATCTTTGTCCATGGAGAGGAGTTTTCAATCTTACAGGATGAATTACAAGTTCTGAGTGTTTGATAAGAGTAATAATTAAGTGTGACACGGGTGCAAAAGTAAAATTTTAGGTTTCTAGATTAGGGGTTCAGAGGGGACAAGATGGAGGAATTGGGTGTGTCTTGTCCTTTTCCTCCTTCCTCATGCCCTCCATGTTTCACTGTGGTGTTGGCATTTTTCCATTGGTTTAGGCTGCGGACATGCTGTTTAATGTAGATGATAGATATTGGTACATGATTGTAAATCCAGCACAGGTAGTTTCTGGTATATAATGTTTGTAACATCCCACTGAGGGCAGAGCCCCACACGCTGCCCTGCAGGACAGACCTGCGGCAGGGCAGCAGAACATGTTATAGATAAGCAAGAATAAACAACCTTGAAACCAGCACAGACGAATTATGGCTTCTTCTTTGGCAACGGGGCAGAAAGACAGAGACTTTCTACAATCTCGGAATCACCAATACCCACAGATTCCGACAGTGTCACAGTTATCTTATCACTTGGACGGGTTGGTCAGTGGATGGCCTTACATTGCTCTTCTTAGTTACACAAAAGCCTTTTCTATAGTACAATAAATGAACCGCACTCTTCTTTCCATAATTGATACACAGATATTATATTCATTACACTATTTCTATGAGCAGTACAGTGCATACTTAAGCTGATAGATTATATTCTCTTCACAAGCAGCTGAAAAGAGTTACAATTGGGACTTTTTCTAAATACTTATAATCACTGAGCAGGTACAAAAGCTAATACATAAATGTGAAAGCCAATATTATGTAGTCGTTTTACACAGACTTTTGTTGCAATTTTGTTCAGGTTTAATAAACCTTTTCAATTTTAAAAGTGAGCATAATTTCTCACAAAGTTAATATTCAAGACCCTGTTAAGTCTTTATTCTTCTTCCCTGAGAAGAAGTCCATGTCAATTAGTAAAGCTTTCTAAAACAAATGAATGGATTCAGCTGATTGCAATGATCATGGCTTGTGTGTCTTACAGAGGGCACATACTAAGGGGAGCATGGACAGGTGGATAGGGAAGTGCCGAGTACCTCCCAAGTAGCTCAGCCAAGGGGGAAAGGGACTGAGGAGAAAATGCAGCCGGGAAAGGAGAAAAGAAGGCTACTTGCTCTAGCTAATCGAGAGAGACCCTGATGGACTCTCTCCCTTTGTTCCAGTCAAGGGACTGCTACAGGACTCCTCTGTCTCCTTTGCGGACACGACCCTGTAGCCACTGGAATTTGACACTCTGGGGCTGGGGGGTGCTGGAGCTCCGCTCCCTGGGCAGGGGGAGAACAAACCAGTATAAACCAGTCCAGCCTGGGGCAGCTGGGCAAAGCTCAGAGTCACAAGGGGCCCCTGGCAGCGAGGCAGGCGAGCGGCGGGGAGAAGTTCCGGCCTCAGCCCAGCCGCCCTCAGTGAGTGACAGCGGGGAAACGTGCCTCAGGGATTGGCTGCCAGGGTACACAAAATGACCCCAAAAAGCCTCAAAACCTCCTCGAAATTTGCACAAAACCGACCAACATGGAATAAATGTGAATAAGTATGAAATATTTTAGGCTATGTTTTCGTTACATTTAAACAATGGAATGTGGGAAAGGAAAACTGTGCACTGAAACATGGCAAAACAAAGAAAAACCCCACAGCCCCTTTAGGAATCTCTCAAAATTAAGTAATATTTAGTAGAAGCTCAAGGAGCCCAAAGCTGCTCTTGTGGAAGCAGAGACTTGAAGCTGCATCGATCTCTGAGCCTTAACTTGGCAGTGACATCCTGGGGCTGTCATCTCTGGAGACAGGCCCTGCAGAAGGCAGGTGCAGCTCTTCTCTTCCACGCAGGATTTGTGCCCTGCTCAGGAGCCAATTCCTGTCAACGCGGGTACAAAATTCCTCCCTAGGTCACAGACGAGCGCTGTCGAAGATGAGGGCAAAAAGTACCTGCCAAAGTTTTGGCAAGCAGGCTCATTTAGTTCTTGAAGGTCTGTTCCTAGAGAGGAATCTTTGATGTAAGCAGCAAGACTTTACTTCTGTCTGGAAGACTTAGTGATATATTGCCAAAAGAGAGTAGAGAAATAAATGCACTTGTGTCTGTCTCAGGATTCTTAATTTATTTTGTGAGCCTTAAACACTGCTGCTCTTGGCATTTCTCTGTAGAAATTTGAAAAGCCCCTGAAACACCATTCTTCCTCCTCATGTGGCTGTTCTAAAGGCAAAGCGTTACTTTTCATGAATAGTTGTATTATAAATGAAAATTTGTCCAGCCAAATTAATATGAAAAATAAAATATTTATTTTGCAATCAAATTCTATCCAGCCAGCCACAAGGAAAGAACAGAGCCTAGCCCGGGGTCGGCCCTGGGTGTGCAACAAGGAGTCAGCTTCATCAGAGGTTTTCCTCCGTGCCCACACACCTCCATCCTGGCACAAGGGATTTTTACACGGAAAATTCCGCCTGAGGCCAAGATTTCAGCAATCAGTCGTTTCTTCTATTCAGAGTCTATGTGTTAATAAGATTTTCTTTTTGGTGATGAGGAAGAACAATTCAGTGTCTGGAGTTTGTTGATTCACATGTATCTGCCCAAGTATTTCCATGATATCCATCTCGGGTCCTTCACGATCAGCACCTGGGGTTTCTGTATTACCCCAGACATGGCCCATCTCCTGGCGAGCCACTCCTTCTTACTTGTAAATCAGTTTCTAAAATACACCTGGTCTCTCCTGCGAGGGTGGGGGGGGAATCCTAATACAAACATGTATACTTTAACAAATATCACATATATCATATTGGAAATGGCGCGAATTACATCTACTACACATAACAGTTGTAATCAGCAAGATCCTTTGTAGGCTTTTTCTTCCATCTATCCTTTGTCAGGAAAGACAGAAGAATTCCTGTGACTCAGGAACTAAGCACATCCCTAAAGAGCCTGCAGGTCTTGAGAATGCTGAGCCTTAAAACTGACACTGTCTGGAGCAGCAACTTCGAGCTCATGTTATGAGCCAGGTCCCTGCCCAGTTGCCCAACAGGGCTCTGGGGACACGGGGGAGGCAGGGCCCATGCCAGGACCAGCAGGGAGCTGGGATGGGGGGAGAGCCATGGAGGGCCTCTCCAACAGCCCCTGGAATGCTGGGCTATGGACCCTGGTAATGTCACAAAGGCCATGGAATGCTGGGGGTTGGACCCTGACAACCATCACAAAGGACATGGAATGCTGAGGGTTGGGAATGCTGGGGTTTGGACCCTGACAACAATCAACAGCTCCTGGCTATTGGGGTTTGGACCCTGAAGCTGTCAACAGCTCATGATCTTTGGGGCTTGGACCTTGCAAAGGCCAAGGGCACTTGGATTTGTGCTATTGACCCTGCAAAGGCCAAGAACCTTTGGATATTGGTGTTTACACCCTGCAAAGGCCAAGGGCCTTTTGGCACTGGGGTTTAGACCCTGTTAAGGCCAAGGGCCTTTGGTCACTGGGGTTTAGACCCTGCTAAGGCCAAGGGCCTTTGGTCACTGGGGTTTAGACCCTGCTAAGGCCAAGGGCCTTTGGTCACTGCTGTTTCTCACTCCTTGTGAAAGGGGCAGATGGAGTCCCGGCGGGTGAGTGAAAAAAGCTGCTGCTCTCCTTGTGCCAAGCCCAGCAGGGACCGGAGAGGGCCTGGGCTGTGCCTCGGGGAACAGTTCCCTTTGGGAATAGCAAGGGATTAACAGCTGGCTGTTCCAGAGCTGGCAGAGGCTTTGGTGCTCGCTGTGGGGACAGTGTGGGAGGGAATGGGTGGCTCCTGGACATCCCAGAGCACAGCCATATCTCCTCCTCTGTCCTTGTCCCACTGGAGGCCGTGGGCACAAACAAGGGAGCAGCTTTTCATTGCCTTCCCCTCACCCAAATTACAGCACAGCCTCAGTGCTTCCCAGAGTCCAGAATGGGTTTCTCCCAGGCATCTCTGAAATGACCCCCAGGGGCCCAGAGGAGGTCACAAGGATGAGAGGAAGATGCTGCAAGGGCTGGAGCACATGTGCCAAGGGAAAAGGATGCAAGAGTTGGGGTTGTCCAGGCTGGAGAAGGTTCCAGGGCGACTTTAGAGTCCCTTCCAATGCATGAAAGGGCTGCAAGAGAGCTGGAGAGGGTTTTAAGCCAGGGCCCTGCAGGGACAGGAGAAGGCTTCCCACCAAGACAGGGCAGGGATGGATGGGACACTGGGAGGGAATTCTGCCCTATGAGGGCGCTGAGGCCCTGGCACCCAGTCTTGAGGTTGCCCAGAGAAGCTGTGGCTGCCCCTGGATCCCTGGAGTGTTCAAGGGCAGACTGGGTGGGGCTCTGGGCAACTCCCCTTCTCGTGTTCTTACAAGTGATGAGACACCTTCCAGCATGTTCCTTTGCACTGCTGTCAAACTACTGGGCTGAAAATACTGCCAAGGAGGGGAGGAAGAGCTCAGCTGGAATTGCTGTGCTCTGGGAGAGTCTGGGAAGCACTCAGAGGCGACTGCCTCAGGGGCAGCCATGCAGTCTGAGTGTGCTCTTCCCTGTGCTCCTGCAGGGAGCTCGAGGGCTTTCTCAGCAGGGACCTTCCTCCAGAGCCCCTGAGGTGAGTAAACTCTGCTGAGCTGGCTGGCACTTTGAAAATGGTTCTCCATGAATGGATGCTGGTTCTTGTGGGATCAGAAGAAGCATCTCAGTGCTGCTTTGGAATAGGAGCAGAATACCTGACTAACAGCTGGATGTGGGCTTTCAGGCACTGGTAGACAACAGTGACGGCATGGCCAACTCCATCATCTGCACCGACAGTCCTGGGAATATCCTCTCAACTCTGACATCCAGTGGTGAACAGCATCCCTTGGAATTGGTTCAGGAAGCTATAGAGACCTGGGGGCGCATGCAGCAATATTTTGATCAAATGGAGGAGAGAAGCCAGAGGATCAGAAGGCACGTCCAGCACATAGACTCTCTGGTAGAAGAAACCAGACGGTGAGTGTTTCCTCCTCCTCCTCCTGCATTCCAGAAACAATCTGCTTGCAGGCCTGGGAGTTCAGAGGTGCCCTGGGTGAAGAAGTCACCTGCCTACCATGTGTAGGCCTCAGTGTGGCTCTCAAGCATCATCCTGTCTGGTTTTTCATGCTCTACTGTGACTCCCAAGGCTGTCTGGGAGTTGCACAGCCATGTTGGAATAGAAGACTCCTTCTTCTTGCCCTGCAGCTTCCTCGAGTTCCGTTCTTTGTGCACCCCTTCCCAGCCACTGCTTCTCACTGAGGGAAGGCAAAATCCTGCCTTTCCCATTGCCTCTGGAGGATTTTCTTGGGAGGGAAGGAGCAAGGTCTTCCTTAGCCCACTACCCCCAGCTCCATCCTGGAGTGCTGAAAATGGCATTGCTGACTCTTCAGGCCTCTTGATTCTTCTGACTGAGCCTTGTCTCTGCAGTGACCGTGCAAACTTTGAGATGTCCAGGGAAATGCTGCTGCAGTGCACTGGAATCCCGGAGCCAGGAGCCTTGGGTGTCCATCTGGAGAACACCAAGCAGAGGAAGGAAGCGTCAGCCCAGGCAGAACGGACAGAGCAGCAGGACAGAATGGAGGTTGGTTTGGGAAATGAGACTGGTTTTCCCTTGAAAACTCGTCTTGCCCCTTCTTGTACAGTGAAGGGCTTGGCTATACTCGAGGGAGAAGACCCACTCTTGTAGAGCGAGCTGGAAGTCAAGAGGCAGACATTGGAGGAATGGCAGCTTCAGAGGGATCAGCTGGAGCAAGAGAGGGATGATGTTAGCATGGCTCTGAACACCTTATTGCTAGGCAGCACCTGTGGGAGTGGGAGTTGTGGCAGCCAGATCAACCCAGATGCTGTTTCTGGCAGTAGAAGACAGGCACACTGCTGTGAACACCTGGCTCAAGATGGCACATGCATTGATTAGCCAGGAATATGCATGTTCATCAGCACAGCGTTGCATGCTTCTGCAAAATGTGTTGCTTTGGGCAGCCACAGAGCCTCAAAAACGGGGAACAGAGAAGGGGAAGGGTCTGGAGCACAGGAGTGACCAGGAGTGGCTGAGGCAGCTGGAGGGGCTCAGCCTGGAGAAAAGGAGACTCAGGGGGTACCTTCTTGCTCTCTAGAGCTCTCTGTTACAGGAAGGTGCAGCCAGGTGAGGGTCAGGCTCTGCTTCCAGGGAACAAGGGTCAGGAGCAGAGGAAACAGCCCCAAGCTGTGCCAGGGGAGGTTTGGATCGGGTGTTACAGGATAGCTGCAAGAGAAGGCTTTGTTTCTGAGGGTCTCTGTCAGACAGTCTCAGTTCTGGGGAATGTGGTAGGTTTGGCAAATGCACAGCAGAGGTTTTGCTTTGGCCACATCAGCCAGATTAACGTCCATCAGTCACTAAATGTCTGCTCAGCACAAAAGCCACTTCCCTGCGAGGCATCCTCTCCTTCCAGAGAGTTGCTTTGATAGGTGAGGAGGTGATGCTGTGATGTGAGTTTTGTCTTTGAAGGGGGAAATCCTGTATATTTTCCCTTGATTCAGCAAGTAAATTTGCTTTGTCAAACCTTCCTGAAATTGTCCATCAAAGAAATAGGTCCAGAGAGAAATTCTGTTTGCAAAGTGGCAAAAGTAGAAGATGCAGTGGTTTTGGGTGACAACACGGAGGTTGGAGGAGGGATGCTTGTTGGGAAGGAGCTGTCTGGTCCCAGGCAGGGCAGCAGGGCCTGACACAGCACTTCCAAGGTAACAGTGCCAGAGGCTTTTGGCAGCCCAGGCTATCAGAGCTGCCCAGGACAGGTGCTGTGAAACTTTGAGCCCAGAGCACAGGTGCTCCTTGTCCTCTGGCTGCCTGCGAGGTGCCACTGGCTGGCTCTGCACAGGGCTCCTGAGGAAGGGCTCGAGCTGTACCTTGTCCCACTTACAGGTTTCCCAGGAGCAAGAGTCATTGGGCAGGGCTCTGGAGCAGCTGCGCCAGGAATCCTCTGTCCAAGAGCATGAAATGGCTCAGGTGTGCAGAGAGAAGGAGCTGCTGGGCCGTGAGAAGGCTGCCCTTGAGGGCCGACTGGCAGCCACAGAGCGCCACCAACATGACCTTTCCAAGCAGCTGGCAGAGACCAGGTAAAGGCAGGGAGCAAACCCTAGGCAGGACAGGGCTGAAGAGCTGTAATGATAAAGGTGCTAAACACTACACAGGGGTTTGTAGTACTCTCTGTGCTTTTCAGATGTAGATTTGGCTGTTGAGGCCAAGTTGGGCTGGGCTGTCTGTGCTATGCCAGGCCATAGGGAAGGCCAGGGCAGTCACTGCGAGGGCCCGGCTCTGCTGTTGACATGGCACAAATGTGCCTTGTCTGGGCGAGTTTCCACGTCACTCATTTCCCATACTCAGGTGTGAGGATCTTGAGCCACATTGTCCTGGAATAACCAGCTGTGGGAGTCTGGGACAAGCAACTCATGTCTCTCTGTGTGTGCAACTTGTAGGTCAGCAAAGGAGAGCCTGGAATCCAGGCTGTGTGCTGCTCAGCAGCAGATATCTCAGCTGGAGGTTACCTGGAACCATCTGGAGGCTCAAGTGCTCTCAGTCACACAGACCAAGGAGGTGCTAGAAGGTGAGAACCTCGTGTGCTTTGTTTGTGGTGCTGCCCCTTCCTAGAGCAGCTAAACACCCTGTAAAGCTGCCTCTGTCCACAGGGCTTCTGAGGAGTGGTGGGGCTGGTGGCACTCAAAGGGCCTGAGGTCAGTAAAGTCAGTAGAGACTCTGACTCTTGGTGTTGGTCGTGTTTGCAGGAGAAGTGATGTGCTTGCAACGTGAGCTGGAAGCAGAGAGAGCTCTCAGGAGGCAGGAAAGGGAGGACACAGCTCAACAGCTCCTGCAGGCAGAGCAGCAGTATCACGAAAGCCTCAGGCTTCAGGGAACTGCTCAGCAGCTGGAAATAAAGAAGCTCCTGCAAGACCTGGTAGGGGACAGTACACTTCTGAATTGTCCAAGCCAGCTCTGTGGGTTGGTTTAGCACAAGCAGAGCCTGAGGGTGTGAAAGGGCAGCAATCCTCTGCCAGAGGCCTCCCGCTGCTGGGCCGGGCAGCAGAACCAGCAGCTCAGACTTGGAAGTGCCTGAAGGCTCCCAGGATGGTGCTGGGACAGTAAATGCAGCCAGAGCTTCAGTGAGGGTGTAAGAGGAGTTCCAGAGCAGGTTGGGCAGTGCCCACCCAAAGCGTGGCAGCCCAGGGCAGGATTGTCCTTGAGTCCCACCTGCCACAGAGCAGATGCCAGCGTGGAGCAGATGCCAACAGTGCTGCTGGCTGCAGGCGTGGGAACTCGGTTCCTTTCTTGCTGTGCTTCCACGGTGGACAGAGGGATTAGCTTTGGGCTGGAAGCAAATGGAACAGGCCCCTTGTCCCTGGTCCTTCAGTCCTCGTGACTGGGGCGTCAGAGAGGGGAAGGTGACACCTCCTTTTCTGAATGCTTGGACTCAACGCTTGGGAAGGTCTTTGCCAAGATAAGAGGTTCCACGAGTCTGTGATTGTTGCACCTGCTGAGCTTCCTTTTGAATTCCATGACAGGACACGGTTTCTGGAGTGCTGTTGTCTTTTCCCGTTGGGGGTTGTGGGAGGGATGAAGCTTCACCTGTTTCGGCAAGGAGCTTGCCTGGGACTTCATCTTGCAAATTTTTCCTCCCCTCCTCAGTCAAGTGAGCGTGAAAGGCACCATGCAGAGATGCAGGAGACGCTGGAGCAATGGGAAAAAGAGAAGGCAGAGAGAGAGCAGGAGCACAAGAAGGTGCTGTTTGAGATGAGGCAGAAAGTTGCCACCCTGCTGGCCCAACAAGAAGAGGAACGAACTAGATTTGAAGATGCCAAGCGAGAGGTAATGACTGTGAGAGGAGAACTGGTGTGATTTTTTGCAAAGCTGGAGCTGTGGGACATGGCAGGACATGGGGCTGTGTGGAGCCTGCCCTCTGTGTCTTCTACATTGAATTAGGGGAGGTAAAAGCTGAATGGGGCTGTCTTTGGGACCAGGAATGAGCCCTCTCATAGGAAGCCAGACAGAAACATCAGCTGTCAGCTGAGATTTTTCTGCTGCTCTTGTGCTCTGTTGTTCTAAGATGTACCTCAGGGTACCTTCACTGTTCTCTTTCCGCTCCCCTTTTGGTGTGTACTGGCATGTGTTCGTAGCCAAAGTGAGCTTGTAGATCTTTTCTTATGTGGGAAAGGGGAGGGCGCAACAGGAACACTGACAAGAGAAAAATCTTTTCCAAGACTTGCCTGGAGTATTTCTGAACAGTAACCCAGAGATGTCTTTGTGGCCGTGTTTTAAGTCACTTCCTGGGAAGCTGTGTCTGCCCGGGGCAGGCAGTGGCCCAGGGGAGCTGCAGCCCAGTGCTGTGAGAGCACGTGAGCCCATCAGTCTTTGCCTCTGCCACGGATGTGTCAGGAGAAGTGTGAAGCCCTCTGCTCTTTCCTTCTGTGCAGGTGCTGCTGGAAGAGCAGAAGGAGAAGAGTGCTTTATCAGAGGCACTGCTCCAAACTCAGGGAGAGCTCAGCCAAGCACACCAGCAGGTCCAGCAGCTCAGGCAGGAGCTGAAAGAGCAGCAAGAGAAGGGGCAGGTAAGTGTGAGTAGGCAGGCAACAGAGGGCAGGGCAGTGAGAAGGGCACCAAAGGCAGCTCCTGGGACTGAGGAGGCAAGGGCTGCTTCAGGCCCCGGGAGCACAGAGCCTGGTAAGCTCCAGAGCTCAGCCCCAGGAAGGAAGGTTGCAGTGGAAGCAGAGAGCTGGGTAGAGAAGCAAAAAGAAGCAGCTGAAGCAATGGGATTTTGAGGCAGCACGTAGAACAAGCTGAGCAGGAGGGCAGGTCCCAGGAAGTTGCTCTGCATTTTGTTTTCCAGACCATTGAGGCAAATCTGCAAGCTGAGCTGCAGGCAGCTCGCAGTGAAGTCCAGACAGCGCAGAGGAGGCACGAAGAAGAGCTACAAGGCCTCAAAGAGGAAATGAATCTCCTCCTTGAGCAGAGGGAGGCTTTACAAAAGCAGGTGAGTGAAACAGCAGTGGCACTGCAGCCTTGCAGGGAGGGGTCTGTGGCCTTCTTGCTTTTCCATGGCAGAGCAGCAGCTGATGGGGTGATCCCTGGGGCTGTCTCCGGCTCTGGGGGCTCCGTGGCAGCTGCTCTTCAGGACGCCCAAAGTTCTGCTGAATCTAAGCTGCTGCTCTGGACAGCAGGGCTACTCCTCTGGGCTGTTGGCCAGCAAGCATCAGCAAGGAATCCTGCTGGCCTCTCCTTGCTAGCCTTGGTGTGGGAGGTGCTTTTTCAGGTGCCCTTGGTGGTGGGCCACTTGGAGACTGCAACAAGTTGTCCATATCCAGTGTGAATCTGGTGCTCTCAGGACAGAGAGAAATGGAAAGTTGTCCTTTGCCTTTCCTCACAGCCTGTGCTGTGGCTGACAGTGACAAGCTGTGGCTGTAGCCTCTGACTGCTTTGTTCTGTTTGACTGGAGGTGGGAGAGTTGACATCTCAGCTGGCAGCCTCCCGAGAGTCCCAGGAAATGACTGTCCAGAGAGCCCAGCAAGATGTGAGGGAGGCCCAGGAAGAGTCCAGGCAGAAGCAGTTGGAGGTTGAGCACACCCAGAAGATGCTGGAGGAGGCAAAACAACAGAACAAGGAGCTGCAAGTGCATCTGCAGAACTTGGAGAGGAAATGGAGTCGATGGGAAGAAGTGGCTCAGCACAATTCAGAATTGCAGGCTTCTGTGCATACTCTAGAGAAGGAAAAAGCCAGGTAAATGAAAGCCTGTGGGACTCTGCATTGTGGTGAATGGATTCCCTCTTTGCCATCCTTGCACCTGCCAGGGCCTCTGGCACCATTTCTTAAGTGGCAGATTCTGAACTCTGGGTGCAGACACTTCTCATGGTCTGCATGTGTCATGGTTTGACGCCCCATGAAAATGCAACCTACCAATCAAATGCTGTGAAATGCGATCGAGAGCAGAGCAAAGCAGGCCAAACTTAATAACAAAGGAAAGACTTTATTACACTAGTGCTAATAATATAAAGGGGAAGAAAAAGAAAAAAAACCACACAAACTTCAAAATGAAAACCTTCCAAAACACTCCTCCTCCCACCACCCAACTCCAACAAACCACAGCGAGACCCATTTAGATCCTTAATCCAGTTTTCACCCTTCAATATAATCAATACTGAATCCATCGGGGAAGAGAGGAGTCCCCGTTGCACCATAGACCCCCAGGAAACACAGCTGCCACCTCTTGTGTCTCCATGTCACACGTAGCACTGCCCAGACCCACCGGCCAGTGCGACACTCTCCTCTCCATGTCACAGTGCTCTCACCACCGTGCATGGACAGAGACTGCTTATAGGGCCCCTTTAAGGATGCTTTGCCAAGGACCACCAGGAACAACAGTCCAGTACCGCATTTCAGGACTAGAGTCCCCCCCATTTTCCCCTGGGGCCGAGGGTCCAAGGACAGAGATCGCCTTCTCTTCTTCTCTGAAGACAGAGGGCATCCTCACACCCTCCTCAGCTCTCTCTGTCCATTCCAGAACTGGTAGTTGCTGAAGAAGGTCTCTTGGCTCACCAGTGCATCCCCCTAAAATGCAGTCCCTCTTGAAACAAGGAGTGGTTCAGTCTATGGTAAACAAGCAGAGTCCAGCCAAAAGGCACTCCATCATCTCCCCCCAACCTTCTTCTCTGAACATCTGAGGTCCCAGGCTGTCTCTCTTTCCTTCAAATTGAGGAGGAGTAATATTTCATAAAGCCTTCATTTCCCAGGAAATGGTTAAAATTCCTGGACTCCCTGGATGGCTGAAATCTCAGCCCAGGACTCCTTCTCCTGTCTCCCACGCTGGGCATCTTCCCCCCCCTTCTCCTTCCCCTCTGTCGGCAAACTCCCAGGTGTCTGCTGGCTCTCTATCTCTTTTCCCTCTAGCTTAGGGGAGGGGGAACAAAGACATCCCAGATGTTCTCCACCCTTCCGTCCGCAGGAGCTGGCCCAGCTCGGTTCCGATCCTTCACCCCCTGGCCTACCTCTGCAGGCCACATGGCTCCCCTCCCTCAGCCAGCCTGGGCTGGGGAGAGGTCCGTACCTTGCGATGACCGGAACCAAAGGAGAGTGAGTCCTCCTGGGAATTCCGCCTTTAACCCCTCTGTGTTCTCAGAGGCGTGTCCACCTTCAATTGGTCACCCCAAGTGTCAGTATCCAAACCTGACCCCTGACTGTGACCTCTTCCTTCCAAAAAAAAATTCTCTTCCCGTGTCAAACCATGACAGGATGTTGTCTTTCATTTTCTTTCCTTTTAAGCCTTCAGCTAGAGTTTTTCTGCAGTCAAAGTCTTTTGGGGTAGTCCTTTGCCTCTAGGGGGTATTGTGTTGTTAGGTGGGTGTGTTGAAGCTGCCCGAGCTGCATTGTAAGGAGCTGGATCCATCCATCAGCCCCACCTTGGGTCTTGTACCTTGAAGCCTTTGGGATGTGGATCAGCCTGGCTTCTGATGCTCTTTCTGGGCAGAACCATCTTAAGGCCCTGCTTGCTGATCTAGGCCAGATTGCCCTCAGAGGCAGCCCAGAAACAAGAATGGCTCTGTGGCATCGTTCCTCATAAAATGTGTCCTGGGGCCTGGAGGGGGTCAAGCAGGCTCCCTGCCACCCTGCACAGTCACAGGCATTACTGACTGTGCAAAGAATGCAGAAACAGGACCAGGGGATGGGGGGCTCCTCCAGCTGATCGAGTCCTGCCAGTCTTCAGTGCCACAGGATTCTTCTTCCAAACCAAAGACAAAGGAGAGGCAGGGCACTCCTGCTTGCCTGGAGCCTTCTGCATCTGCCATCAGGTTTTGCTCCAAGCCTTGGCTGCCACTTGGGCCTCTGTTTCTCCAGCTGAAAGTAGGATGGGTGCTGGTAAACCTTAGGGAACTCGCCAGAGATCCCCTGGCTGTAGGCTGCTGCTCCTCCTACCGGGACGTAGAAGATTGGGGAAGGAAATGTCTCTTCCATGTTGACCAAACCTCCCTGCCTTGGAGCCTGGTTAGTCAGAAGAAAATTGTTCCTCTCCTCTAAAGTCTTCATTGCAAGACTTCATTAGCTTTGTATTCACATTCCCATCTCAAAAAGAAGGTAGGGCATGTAGGCAGGACTCCCTGTTCTTTCAGGAGCAAAAGCAGAGTCGGCACATGTTGGGCTGTGACTGCAGGGGGAACAAACAGCCAAGTTGTTAAGACAAACCTCATCAGACAGAGGAGTTTTTCCCTGAGGTGCTGCAAGTCCTAAGAGCTTATAGAATGTGATATCATATAGTAATGAGTTGCTTGCTTCCCTTCTAGGCTGCTTGTGTCTCTGGAGGAGAAGAACCAGTGCTTCCGAAAACTGGAAGAACAGAACCTGGTGCTGAAAAATCGTGTGTCTCGCTTATTTTCTGCTCTTAAGCAGGCAGAGCAGCTCTGTTCTGAGCATAGGAGACAAATGCAGGAGCTCAACACCCAGGTAAGCTGTGCAGTGGCATTCTCTTCTCCAGGGACACACAGCAGCACCTTTGCCTTGGAGGCCCCAACCTCTTTCCCCTCCCGGCAGCATCCACATCTGCCGTGTTCTGCCCGGGGCTGCTGCGGCACCCTGAGGCCCAGGCTGGATCTGGTGTCTGCTGCCGAAGTTTTGCACCGTTCTCTCCCGGCTCCCAGCAGGACATCTGGGAGAGGAAGCAGCAGCAGCCTCCTCTGGAGCTTCTCCGTCCCTCTGTTAGCAGTGTTGTCCCAGACAGAGTTGGTGCCTGTGCCAGCACTGAGCAATGTGGGGACACAGAGGTGGCTGTGGCAGGCTGGGCAGGGCACTTCCAGCGCAGCCATCTCAGCTGCTGTTCAGAGCTGCAGCCTCAAGGATGCCCATTGCCTCCCTTTCCCTCTTTTCTCTACATTTGTCTCCATTGGAATCCTTGCTTCTGTGCCTTCTGGTTTTGGCATGGTTTTTGCCTGAAATAATTTCTCCTTTGTTCCTCTCCCTACTGTGCACTCTGCGGCCTCAGGAGCAGCCCTGTCCCTGAGGCTCTGTGCATCCTTCTTCCAGATGCAGGCCATGCTGCTGGCAGAGATAGAGAAGACAGCTCAGCAGGCAACTGAAGAGAAGCAGCTGCTGGAAACTGAGGTGTCTGAGCTGCGTGTGAAGCTCCAGAGCTCTGAGGAAAGAGCAGAGGCCATGGCCACACAGTGTAAGGCCATGGAGCTGGGGCTGAGGAAGACACAGGCTCAGAGGGACAATCTCCGAGCCTACAATCAGGAGCTGCTGAAACAGCTGGAGCACATTGAGCAAGGTACAGCTTCTCCTCCCCCAGCCACTGCCCCACCCTGTCCCACCTGCAAGGATCTTGCTGATGCCTTGCAGAGGAAAAGTGCCCAGAGATGGCAAAGGGAAAAAACAGCCAGCAGGAAATTTATCCATCCAAGTGCCAGTGAAAGCTTTTTTCTTGAGAAAGATGCTGTGGCTTGCAGAGCCATCTGGCTGTGCTAGGGCTGATCCTGGGCTGGAGCCTTTCAGGTGCTGTGTCTCTGTTAAGGAGCTGCAGCTGGATGCCTCAGCTTGATTCCCCCAAATTCCAGGACCTGCCAGAGCCTCCAGGCCATTGGCCTCTCTGAGCAGGGCTGCACAGACATCCCCTCTCCTTTGTCCCTCTTGGATTGCTCCCTCTGCACAAGACCAAGAGCAAACACACTTTCCTATCCCTCTGAACCTTGCCCCTTTCATTCTTGCTTTTTTCTCTGCCTGGAAGTTTCCTTCATTTCTGTCAGCTTTGGAGCCCTTGTGTGCTCAGGGCCTGGCAAACACCGGCAGGCAGAGAAGACAGTGCTGTTGTCTCTGCAGTATGCACATCAGTGTATCTTTGCTTTGCTTGTCCCCTTCTCCTTCTCCTTCCCTTCTCTGCTGCAGTTTGGTGGAAGACACAACTCAAGTACCTTTCTCGAGAAAGTGCCCTGGAGAAAGAGGCCACTGAAAGACAGGAAGAGGCTGTGACTCTTCGTCAGGAGGTGGCATCTCTGAAGAGGAAATTGGAGAACCTGGAGAAGGAAAGGAAGGATGTGCTGGTGAGATTGGCAGATGCCACAGAGGGCCAATTCCTAGCTATGTTTGGACCTTGTGGTGATAGTTCTAAGGAGCAGACTTTTTCAGTTAAACTTTTCTAACTGCATTCTTCTGAATAAGGAGGAGATGTTGTAGTCATGCCAAAGGCAGTTAATGCTGAAGCTGCTGATTTTCCTCCATGCTGGGCTTCTGTGCCCTAGAAGCTTTAGTTCTCAATCTCCACACTCTCTCTATGGCCATGGCATGGTTTGGGGAATTCCTTGTGTCCAAACCCATGTTCACATTTCTAAATATCTGAAAGGGAAGGTTAGAAGACCAAGACTGCTGTTAATAGAAAGGTGTTTGGCCTTGGCCATCTGAGAGCAGCCAGTGGGGAGAGAAGAGAGGAAAGCCGAGTGCTGATCCACACCAGGACATGTGCCTGCAAGGGGAGAACTCGTCCTGAGTGGCAGCAGAGAATGACAGACTGATCTGGCCATTGCTGCTCCAAGAGAGGGCAGTGGGGCTCTCGGGGATGGGGCCATGGAAACTCTACACAGGAGAGGTGGAACAGCACTCCTGGCAGCCCAGCCCCAGGGAAGGAAATGCTGGGGGTGTTTGCTCTTGCCTTCCTCCCTGATGGAGAGCATGTCCTCGTGGCACTGCCTAAATCCTGCTTAGCATGGACTTGAAATCCTGGCTGCAGTTCTGGCAGCTCCTGCCCAAAGGAGCGCTGGAGTGGAGCTGCAAGAGGTCGGGGAAGGGCGGAAAGGAAGCTGGGACAGGCTGAGCGAGCTGGGCAAGAGCAGCATCAAGGGGGGAAGCAGCAAAGGTCTGCAGCATGCCGAGGGGCAGAGAGAGAGGGGCAGCCTGTGCCTGCCCCTGCAGCAGGGGTCCAGATCTGGTCTGAAAAGCAAACCGAGAGAGGGAGTGAGTGACCCTTTTTCTCCCTGTTTTGGCAGCATGAACGGGAATTGAACCAGCAGCAAATGAGAGATGTGAAAAGGAAGAATGAAATGTGTGCACCTGAGATGAGAAATCATAAAGAAAATACTCAAGAATTGGAAGTGGAGAGGGAAGACATGCAGGAAGAGTTGGAGCACGGGGCTACTGCTTTGAAGAAAGGGAGGGAGTACACTCAAGTACTGATTGCTGCCCTGAACAAGAGTGAAATTGCCAAAGGGTCTCTGAAGAAGCGCTTGGACATCCTGAAGGGAGAGTCTGGTATCCAGGGAGGCACTGGCATTGACCTTCAGTCAGCTCCAGAGTCCCTGAGCTATTCCAGTGCTTCTTCCCATGAAGAGGTGGGTCTCTATCCCTGTCAGTCCAGGGCTGCGTGGGTAAAGCAGCCCGGGCTGCAGCAGGCAGCCTTGTCTGTCTGCCTGGCTCCAGCCAGAGACCACTGACTGCCAGATTGTTTCCTGGCTCACCCAGAATGACTGATCCAGCTCTGGAGCTTGCTGTTCAAATCAGCTCCAGGCCATAAGCTGGGCATGGGGAGCTGCTTCTCCTGTGCCCATGCAACACATGGGGGTTTGGATTTGGTGTGGGAAGAAATGGAGCAGGTGAGCAGAGGAATGGGCAAAACTGAGCAGAGGTTTGGAGCAAGGGCTGAAAAGCAGCTACACTCCTGGTGCTCAGAGTAATTGGTATTGGCACTTGTGGAAGATGCAGTGTTTTTGGGTGACAACACGGAGGTTGGAGGAGGGATGTGTGTTGGGAAGGAGCTGTCTGGTCCCAGGCAGGGCAGCAGGGCCTGACACAGCACTTCCAAGGTAACAGTGCCAGAGGCTTTTGGCAGCCCAGGCTATCAGAGCTGCCCACGACAGGTGCTGTGAAACTTTGAGCCCAGAGCACAGGTGCTCCGTGTCCTCTGGCTGCCTGCGAGGTGCCACTGGCTGGCTCTGCACAGGGCTCCTGAGGAAGGGCTCGAGCTGTACCTTGTCCCACTTGCAGCTCTCCCAGGAGCAAGATTCGTCGAGCTGGTCTCTGGAGCAGCTGAGCCAGGACTCCTCTGAGGAATCCTTTGGCCAAGGGCACGCACTGGCCCAGGTGTGCCGAGAGGAGGAGCTGCTGGCCCAGAAGGCTGACCTTGAGGGCCGACTGGCAGCCACGGAGTGGCTCCGACAAGACCTTTCCAGGCAGCTGGCAGAGACCAGGTAAGGGCAGGCAGCAGAGCCTTTTCAGATGCTTTTACAGTCCATGGACACAATATGGAAGCATCTCAAGAACAAGAATATGCCACAATGTGAAGGTTATTCTGACACCTAAAGCCAGCAAAGCTCTCTCGAGCCTTGGGCTCCTGTTTGTGCCGCTGAGCACACTCCTGTGGGAAGCCCAGAGCAATCCACCCAGCCCTGAGCTGAGTAGTACTTAAACCATGCAGATGCTGAGTGAAACCACAAGTTTCTCTGGGGTTTGGTTCCTTGTTCTGGGCATTGAACACCCCTCGTTCCTTACCAAGTAGCTTGATATGATCCTGATGGTCAGGACTGAAGCTTCGTCTTCAGCATTCCAGGCTCTTTCCTTGGCACGTTGGGAGTAGCAGGCTGCCATTCAGGGGGAAGCCAGAGGCTCCTGCTGAAAACCCTGGGGGCTTTCAGCTTCCAAGCACACGCTTGAGAAATGTGGGACAGGCCCTAGAGCTGGTTAGAGCGCAGCAGGGAAAGCTCTTTGGAATTCTCAACAGCCTGGCTGATTGTTGATGGGCACCCAGCTGCCAAACCTGCCAAGGTCCCTTTGGATGGTCCCTCTCACTCTGTAAAGAAGGACAAGTCCCTTGGGCTACTGCCTGCTTGGCCAGCAACACTAAAATAAAGGTGGCAAGTCTGCTCCATGACCTTGCAAGAGTTTAAACTGCAGTCCCTGCATTCAGGTGCTTGTTGTTCAGACAAAAGGGTGTTGTGATTTTTTACAAGTGCTGCTATGACCATGAGAATTTACTGTGTCATGCAAAGTCGTTCTGAAGTCTCCTAAATACAGGGTGTGTGGAAGATGATGTACCTTTGTGTCCATTATCAAAAGCATTAAAAAGTCAGCAGTCAGCCAGGACAAGAGTGTGTTGTGTCCCCCTGCAGAGCAGCTTGGAAGTGCTGATGAGAGAAGGGCTGTGAGCAGGGGCTGGGCTTTTGCTCGTCGCTCCAGCCTGTTTGGACACAGCTACCCCGTGTCCTAGGTCAGGATCAGCAACTGAAGGTTTGGCTGTTGAGGCCAAGTTGGGCTGGGCTGTCTGTGCTATGCCAGGCCATAGGGAAGGCCTGGGCAGTCACTGCGAGGGCCCGGCTCTGCTGTTGACATGGCACAAATGTGCCTTGTCTGGCCGAGTTTCCACGTCACTCATTTCCCATACTCAGGTGTGAGGATCTTGAGCCACATTGTCCTGGAATAACCGGCTGTGGGTGTCTGGGGCAAGCAACTCATGTCTCTCTGTGTGTGCAACTTGTAGGTCAGCAAAGGAGAGCCTGGAATCCAGGCTGTGTGCTGCTCAGCAGCAGATATCTCAGCTGGAGGTGACCAGGGAACATCTGAAGGCAGAGCTGCAAGCTGAGCTGCAGGCAGCTCGCAGTGAAGTCCAGACAGCGCAGAGGAGGCACGAGGAAGAGCTACAAGGCCTCAAAGAGGAAATGAATCTCTTCCTTGAGCAGAGGGAGGCTTTAGAAAAGCAGGTGAGTGAAACAGCAGTGGCACTGCAGCCTTGCAGGGAGGGGTCTGTGGACTTCTTGCTTTTCCATGGCAGAGCAGCAGCTGATGGGGTGATCCCTGGGGCTGTCTCAGGCTCTGGGGGCTCCATGGCAGCTGCTCTTCAGGACGCCCAAAGCTCTGCTGAATCTCAGCTGCTGCTCTGGACAGCTGGCCTAATCCTCTGGGCTGTTGGCCAGCAAGCATCAGCAAGGATTCCTGCTGGCCTCTCCTTGCTAGCCTTGGTGTGGGAGGTGCTTTTTCAGGTGCCCTTGGTGGTGGGCCACTTGGAGACTGCAACAAGTTGTCCATATCCAGTGTGAATCTGGTGCTCTCAGGACAGGGAGAAATGGAAAGTTGTCCTTTGCCTTTCCTCACAGCCTGTGCTGTGGCTGACAGTGACAAGCTGTGGCTGTAGCCTCTGACTGCTTTGTTCTGTTTGACTGGAGGTGGGAGAGTTGACATCTCAGCTGGCAGCCTCCCGAGAGTCCCAGGAAATGACTGTCCAGAGAGCCCAGCAAGATGTGAGGGAGGCCCAGGAAGAGTCCAGGCAGAAGCAGTTGGAGGTTGAGCACACCCAGAAGATGCTGGAGGAGGCAAAACAACAGAACAAGGAGCTGCAAGTGCATCTGCAGAACTTGGAGAGGAAATGGAGTCGATGGGAAGAAGTGGCTCAGCACAATTCAGAATTGCAGGCTTCTGTGCATACTCTAGAGAAGGAAAAAGCCAGGTAAATGAAAGCCTGTGGGACTCTGCATTGTGGTGAATGGATTCCCTCTTTGCCATCCTTGCACCTGCCAGGGCCTCTGGCAGCATTTCTTAAGTGGCAGATTCTGAACTCTGGGTGCAGACACTTCTCATGGTCTGCATGTGTCATGGTTTGACGCCCCATGAAAATGCAACCTACCAATCAAATGCTGTGAAATGCAATCGAGAGCAGAGCAAAGCAGGCCAAACTTAATAACAAAGACTTTATTACACTAGTGCTAATAATATAAAGGGGAAGAAAAAGAAAAAAAACCACACAAACTTCAAAATGAAAACCTTCCAAAACACTCCTCCTCCCACCACCCAACTCCAACAAACCACAGCGAGACCCATTTAGATCCTTAATCCAGTTTTCACCCTTCAATATAATCAATACTGAATCCATCGGGGAAGAGAGGAGTCCCCCTTGCACCACAGACCCCCAGGAAACACAGCTGCCACTTCTTGTGTTTCCATGTCACACGTGGCACTGCCCAGACCCACCGGCCAGTGCGACACTCTCCTCTCCATGTCACAGTGCTCTCACCACCGTGCATGGACAGAGACTGCTTATAGGGCCCCTTTAAGGATGCTTTGCCAAGGACCACCAGGAACAACAGTCCAGTACCGCATTTCGGGACTAGAGTCCCCCCCATTTTCCCCTGGGGCCGAGGGTCCAAGGACAGAGATCGCCTTCTCTTCTTCTCTGAAGACAGAGGGCATCCTCACACCCTCCTCAGCTCTCTCTGTCCATTCCAGAACTGGTAGTTGCTGAAGGTGGTCTCTTGGCTCACCAGTGCATCCCCCTAAAATGCAGTCCCTCTTGAAACAAGGAGTGGTTCAGTCTATGGTAAACAAGCAGAGTCCAGCCAAAAGGCACTCCATCATCTTCCCCCAACCTTCTTCTCTGAACATCTGAGGTCCCAGGCTGTCTCTCTTTCCTTCAAATTGAGGAGGAGTAATATTTCATAAAGCCTTCATTTCCCAGGAAAGGGTTAAAATTCCTGGACTCCCCGGACGGCTGAAATCTCAGCCCAGGACTCCTTCTCCTGTCTCCCACGCTGGGCATCTTCCCCCCCCTTCTCCTTCCCCTCTGTCGGCAAACTCCCAGGTGTCTGCTGGCTCTCTATCTCTTTTCCCTCTAGCTTAGGGGAGGGGGAACAAAGACATCCCAGATGTTCTCCACCCTTCCGTCCGCAGGAGCTGGCCCATCTCGGTTCCGATCCTTCACCCCCTGGCCTACCTCTGCAGGCCGCATGGCTCCCCTCCCCCAGCCAGCCTGGGCTGGGGAGAGGTCCGTACCTTGCGATGACCGGAACCAAAGGAGAGTGAGTCCTCCTGGGAATTCCGCCTTTAACCCCTCTGTGTTCTCAGAGGCGTGTCCACCTTCAATTGGTCACCCCAAGTGTCAGTATCCAAACCTGACCCCTGACTGTGACCTCTTCCTTCCAAAAAAAAATTCTCTTCCCGTGTCAAACCATGACAGGATGTTGTCTTTCATTTTCTTTCCTTTTAAGCCTTCAGCTAGAGTTTTTCTGCAGTCAAAGTCTTTTGGGGTAGTCCTTTGCCTCTAGGGGGTATTGTGTTGTTAGGTGGGTGTGTTGAAGCTGCCCGAGCTGCATTGTAAGGAGCTGGATCCATCCATCAGCCCCACCTTGGGTCTTGTACCTTGAAGCCTTTGGGATGTGGATCAGCCTGGCTTCTGATGCTCTTTCTGGGCAGAACCATCTTAAGGCCCTGCTTGCTGATCTAGGCCAGATTGCCCTCAGAGGCAGCCCAGAAACAAGAATGGCTCTGTGGCATCGTTCCTCATAAAATGTGTCCTGGGGCCTGGAGGGGGTCAAGCAGGCTCCCTGCCACCCTGCACAGTCACAGGCATTACTGATTGTGCAAAGAATGCAGAAACAGGACCAGGGGATGGGGGGCTCCTCCAGCTGATCGAGTCCTGCCAGTCTTCAGTGCCACAGGATTCTTCTTCCAAACCAAAGACAAAGGAGAGGCAGGGCACTCCTGCTTGCCTGGAGCCTTCTGCATCTGCCATCAGGTTTTGCTCCAAGCCTTGGCTGCCACTTGGGCCTCTGTTTCTCCAGCTGAAAGTAGGATGGGTGCTGGTAAACCTTAGGGAACTCGCCAGAGATCCCCTGGCTGTAGGCTGCTGCTCCTCCTACCGGGACGTAGAAGATTGGGGAAGGAAATGTCTCTTCCATGTTGACCAAACCTCCCTGCCTTGGAGCCTGGTTAGTCAGAAGAAAATTGTTCCTCTCCTCTAAAGTCTTCATTGCAAGACTTCATTAGCTTTGTATTCACATTCCCATCTCAAAAAGAAGGTAGGGCATGTAGGCAGGACTCCCTGTTCTTTCAGGAGCAAAAGCAGAGTCGGCACATGTTGGGCTGTGACTGCAGGGGGAACAAACAGCCAAGTTGTTTAGACAAACCTCATCAGACAGAGGAGTTTTTCCCTGAGGTGCTGCAAGTCCTAAGAGCTTATAGAATGTGATATCATATAGTAATGAGTTGCTTGCTTCCCTTCTAGGCTGCTTGTGTCTCTGGAGGAGAAGAACCAGTGCTTCCGAAAACTGGAAGAACAGAACCTGGTGCTTAAAAATCGTGTGTCTCGCTTATTTTCTGCTCTTAAGCAGGCAGAGCAGCTCTGTTCTGAGCATAGGAGACAAATGCAGGAGCTCAACACCCAGGTAAGCTGTGCAGTGGCATTCTCTTCTCCAGGGACACACAGCAGCACCTTTGCCTTGGAGGCCCCAACCTCTTTCCCCTCCCGGCAGCATCCACATCTGCCGTGTTCTGCCCGGGGCTGCTGCGGCACCCTGAGGCCCAGGCTGGATCTGGTGTCTGCTGCCGAAGTTTTGCACCGTTCTCTCCCGGCTCCCAGCAGGACATCTGGGAGAGGAAGCAGCAGCAGCCTCCTCTGGAGCTTCTCCGTCCCTCTGTTAGCAGTGTTGTCCCAGACAGAGTTGGTGCCTGTGCCAGCACTGAGCAATGTGGGGACACAGAGGTGGCTGTGGCAGGCTGGGCAGGGCACTTCCAGCGCAGCCATCTCAGCTGCTGTTCAGAGCTGCAGCCTCAAGGATGCCCATTGCCTCCCTTTCCCTCTTTTCTCTACATTTGTCTCCATTGGAATCCTTGCTTCTGTGCCTTCTGGTTTTGGCATGGTTTTTGCCTGAAATAATTTCTCCTTTGTTCCTCTCCCTACTGTGCACTCTGCGGCCTCAGGAGCAGCCCTGTCCCTGAGGCTCTGTGCATCCTTCTTCCAGATGCAGGCCATGCTGCTGGCAGAGATAGAGAAGACAGCTCAGCAGGCAACTGAAGAGAAGCAGCTGCTGGAAACTGAGGTGTCTGAGCTGCGTGTGAGGCTCCAGAGCTCTGAGGAAAGAGCAGAGGCCATGGCCACACAGTGTAAGGCCATGGAGCTGGGGCTGAGGAAGACACAGGCTCAGAGGGACAATCTCAGAGCCTACAATCAGGAGCTGCTGAAACAGCTGGAGCACATTGAGCAAGGTACAGCTTCTCCTCCCCCAGCCACTGCCCCACCCTGTCCCACCTGCAAGGATCTTGCTGATGCCTTGCAGAGGAAAAGTGCCCAGAGATGTCAGAGGGGAAAAACAGCCAGCAGGAAATTTATCCCTCCAAGTGCCAGTGAAAGCTTTTTTCTTGAGAAAGATGCTGTGGCTTGCAGAGCCATCTGGCTGTGCTAGGGCTGATCCTGGGCTGGAGCCTTTCAGTTGCCATGTCTCTGTTAAGGAGCTGCAGCTGGATGCCTCAGCTTGATTCCCCCAAATTCCAGGCCCTGCCAGAGCCTCCAGGCCATTGGCCTCTCTGAGCAGGGCTGCACAGGCATCCCCTCTCCTTTGTCCCTCTTGGATTGCTCCCTCTGCACAAGACCAAGAGCAAACACACTTTCCTATCCCTCTGAACCTTGCCCCTTTCATTCCTGCTTTTTACTCTGCCTGGAAATTTCCTTCATTTCTGTCAGCTTTGGAGCCCTTGTGTGCTCAGGGCCTGGCAAACACCGGCAGGCAGAGAAGACAGTGCTGTTGTCTCTGCAGGATGCACATCAGTGTGTCTTTGCTTTGCTTGTCCCCTTCTCCTTCTCCTTCCCTTCCCTGCTGCAGTTTGGTGGAAGACACAACTCAAGTACCTTTCTCGAGAAAGTGCCCTGGAGAAAGAGGCCACTGAAAGACAGGAAGAGGCTGTGACTCTTTGTCAGGAGGTGGCATCTCTGAAGAGGAAATTGGAGAACCTGGAGAAGGAAAGGAAGGATGTGCTGGTGAGATTGGCAGATGCCACAGAGGGCCAATTCCTAGCTATGTTTGGACCTTGTGGTGATAGTTCTAAGGAGCAGACTTTTTCAGTTAAACTTTTCTAACTGCATTCTTCTGAATAAGGAGGAGATGTTGTAGTCATGCCAAAGGCAGTTAATGCTGAAGCTGCTGATTTTCCTCCATGCTGGGCTTCTGTGCCCTAGAAGCTTTAGTTCTCAATCTCCACACTCTCTCTATGGCCATGGCATGGTTTGGGGAATTCCTTGTGTCAAATCCCATGTTCACATTTCTAAATATCTGGAGGGGATGGAGGTGTGAGAGGACCAAGACTGCTGTTAATAGAAAGGTGTTTGGCCTTGGCCATCTGAGAGCAGCCAGTGGGGAGAGAAGAGAGGAAAGCCGAGTGCTGATCCACACCAGGACGTGTGCCTGCAAGGGGAGAACTCGTCCTGAGTGGCAGCAGAGAATGACAGACTGATCTGGCCATTGCTGCTCCAAGAGAGGGCAGTGGGGCTCTCGGGGTTGGGGCCATGGAAACTCTACACAGGAGAGGTGGAACAGCACTCCTGGCAGCCCAGCCCCAGGGAAGGAAATGCTGGGGGTGTTTGCTCTTGCCTTCCTCCCTGATGGAGAGCATGTCCTCGTGGCACTGCCTAAATCCTGCTTAGCATGGACTTGAAATCGTGGCTGCAGTTCTGGCAGCTCCTGCCCAAAGGAGCGCTGGAGTGGAGCTGCAAGAGGTCGGGGAAGGGCGGAAAGGAAGCTGGGACAGGCTGAGCGAGCTGGGCAAGAGCAGCATCAAGGGGGGAAGCAGCAAAGGTCTGCAGCATGCCGAGGGGCAGAGAGAGAGGGGCAGCCTGTGCATGTTTGCTGACAGGTTTCTGTGACCCTCTCTCCCATCCAATGTGCAGGTGGAACCTGAAAGGAGAAGAATCAGAACTTTTAGGAGAGTGTTCCTCCCAGACTACATTACGTTTCCTGTCCACGAGTCTGCCCATCAAAATCGGTCAACTTTTGAAATGGAAGAGTCCTCCAGCAGCTATGGGGAGCAGCAGCCCTCCTGCTGATGCATAGCCTGTGGAGAAAGGGGTCAGTGGCCCAAATGTGTGCTTTGGAAATCAGAGTTGGGTTCCTAAATCCCCTCAGAACTCTCTCTAACTGACCTGTGGTGGCTGAGGGATGTACGTGGGAAGGCTTTACCGGCCTTGAACTGGACTTGTTGATCATCTGAGCTCTGTTCTGTCTGGGAGCCTGTTCCTTTCCCCTTGCCCCAGGGCACAGTGTTGGTGAGGGCTGGAGCTGGAGGCTGTGTCTGCCCCGGGAGCGGGTACCGTGGGGCTGCAGGTGCTCCTGCCAGCCTGGGCTTGTCTGAGCCGGGCCTTGTGCCTCTTTCAGGTGTCCCTCTGCAGGCACAGCTGGCCCAAGACCGACAGGACCACCTGGAGAGCTGTGCAGGCAGCAGGCAGGAGACACGAGGTGCAGAAGGGTCCTCCTTGCTTCCTGAATGTCTCAGAGGAGGCAGGCTGCAGCTGGATGCAGGCTTAGATTTAGTCAGTAGTTTATCTTTAAAGGATAGCATAGGTGCAATTGAACCTTTACACAACTCTGTTCCATAGGATGAAAGATATGTTTGTAGAAAAATAAAGAGTTTATTATGATCATGATTAAACTAATAGATCTTTCTCTGGGTTATTCACTACCCAGTACAGGGAACTATAACTTCCAGTATAGTGCATTATATTTTGAAGCAACATTGCAGCAATTCTAGTCAAGCCAGCAAAACCAATTCTTAAAGATTGATGCTACTCACCCAAACCAATGACCACGGGCAAACATTTCTCTCAGCCTCAAGGCATGACCTTGAGAGGCATCCTCACTCCAGGGAGGAATCTGCAGAAAGGAGACATGTGACATGAACCACTTTGGTGAGAGCAGGAGAAACCTGCCATGCATGGAGCTTTTTCATTTGTCCTTAGGAAACTGTTTATTCCCAGAGTCCCAGAATCTGGGGCTGGGGGAGGCTGGAGGCACCTCTGCAGGTCACCTTGCCCAGCCCCTGCTCCATCAGGGCCACCCAGAGCCGGCTGCCCAGGACGCGTCCAGGTGGCTTTTGAGTCTCTCCAGGGATGGAGATCCACCACCTCCCTGGGCACCTGCACCAGTGCTCAGCCACCCTCCCAGTGCAGAAGTGTCTCCTGAGCTCGGAGGGCCCCTCCTGTGTGTCACCTGGTGCCCGAGGCCCCTGGGGCTGTCCCTGGCTCTGTTCCCTCTGCAGCCTCCCCCCGGGTGTTTATCCCCAGGGATGAGATGCCCTGAGCCTGCTCTGCTCCAGGCTGGGCAGTGCCAGCTCTCTCAGCCTCTCCTCACGGCAGAGATGCTCCAGTCCCTCCCTCATCTTCATGGCCCTGAGCTGGACTCTGTCCAGTCTGTCCCTGTCTCCTGTACTGGGCAGCCCAGCTCTGGGCCCAGCACTCCAGGGCTGGCCTCACTGGTGTGGAGCAGAGGGAAAGGATCCCCTCCCTCCACCAGCTGTGTCACAGCTGCCAGTGCAGCCCAGGACGCTGTTCTGCATTGCTGCAGGAGCGCATTGCTGGCCCGTGGGCATCCTGGTGTCCAGCAGGACCCTGCCAAACTTCAGTTTTTCAACTGGGTGGGCCCCAGCAGATACCAGTGCCTGTGCCTGTTCCTTCCCAAGGACACGGCTCAGCACTTGCCATTGAACTGTCACCCTTGTTGAACTGTCCCTCTGGATGGCAGCACTTCTCTCTGGCAGCTCAGCCACTGCTCCCAGTTTGTGGGAGGGCACACCCTGGCCCCATCACCCAGTTTACTAACAAAGGTGTCAGAAAGGACTGGGCTCAGCATTGTCCTCCAGGCTCCACCGCTAGACTTTGTGCCACTGATCACCAGGGTTCCAAGAAGGTAGATTCTGTGCAAGGTGTCTTTGCTTGTATGTACAAATTCAGAAAGAATTGGCAGGATTTATAACAGGGATTTCTGTTCCATATCTTATGTGGGAAAAAATGTAATGATCCATGCTCGCTCTCACTGGCAGTGGGTAAAGGAAAAGTGGTCCTGTGGTTGGTGACAGTGGATGTCACCTGCACAGGAACTGTGCCAGACTGGTGTGACATACTGTGGGAGGGAGCCCTCTGAGGAAGGTAAAAGCTGGGCTGTAGAGATCATGCAAAGACTATTCTTCAAAGCATAGAAGCCCCCTGTTTTTTGGAGATCAGGAACAATTCCTAGGCAAGGGCTGAAGCTGCAATTCTCTGAGATCCTTTCCCTCCCAGATCAAGTTTTCCATTAATGATGACAGACCAAATTTGAAACTTGTATAATTCACTCATCTTTCTATGACCTCTGCTAGGAGGGAGGAATTCTTGATCCTGAAAATACTCAAGAATTGGCTGAGGATGAGAAGGTCAAGGGTTGAGGGCATATTTTAAAATAACTTAGCAAAGTGAAAAGCAGAATCCCAACCCTGGGTGACAGGAGATCAAGTGAACCGGAAACTTGTGATCAACCTCATCTCAGAAAGGAGGAATGTGGAAGAAAAAATTGTGGAAGAAGAATCAAGTTATCCAGGAGGAGTGTACAGACATTCCTGTGGAAGCAGTTACGGAGTTAAGAAGAAGCCTGCCCTGCATCATGTGAGCAAGAATGCTGAGGGGGTTTATTCCACCATGATCATACATATCACAAGGTAGTTCCTAGCTCATACATAAACATTACTTCTCATAGAACTATTTTACCCACCTCTGCCTCTTGCTGGAAGTCCTTTTATGGTCTTGGAGGATCATCTAAAGAGATCTCTGGTGGTCATATGCACTGTGAGCCCTCCAAATTGGAAGTGCCCTTGCCTTGAACTTCTCTTAGGGCAGGCACTGTTGTTTCTTGTCACATAACTGTGCCACAAAACCCACTTAGGTGCCTTATAATCTGTTTTTCCTCTGCTTCCAGTTCTGTTCAACATCCCGTGTGTCTACTTTTACATTCCTTTCTCTCATCTGCTACTTAGTCTTTAAGCTGTATCTTGCAACCAAAACTTGCTGTTTTCCATGTTTTCTGTCACAGTGAGTAGCAGCAATGCATCCTCCTGGCTGGAGCCACCCCCATTTCTATGGTCCCTGAGGCTGACAGACACGCCACGCACTGGTGGCATGTCCAGCCTCAGCTCAGCTCGCATCCCTTGCCCAGACAGGGGAGAGCCACAGGCAGCAGAGGCAGAAGCCATGTGCTCAGGCTGCCCCGCCTTGAAGGCACAAAAGCCTCCACCTTCTACTGGTCAAGGGTCAAGGCACCTGTCAGGGCACCTGAGCCTTCAGCGCTGAGCGATGGCACCCCACTTCTGCAGCCTTGGC
Source organism: Taeniopygia guttata (assembly GCF_048771995.1). Classification (NCBI taxonomy): domain Eukaryota; kingdom Metazoa; phylum Chordata; class Aves; order Passeriformes; family Estrildidae; genus Taeniopygia; species Taeniopygia guttata. The sequence continues at coordinate 6,204,440 of NC_133053.1, forward strand.
CCAGTCAGATGACCCTGTCTCCTGAGGAGCTGCCCTTTGACCTTGGCAGGGACCACTCAATGGACATGATGCCATGGCAGCTTGGTAAGCCCTGGATTTGTCATCACTATGGTGATGTTTCACCTCAGCATAGAATCCCAGACTGGTTTGAGCTGGAGAGACCTCAAAGCTCATCCTATTCCAGCCCCTGCCATGGGCAGGGACACCTGCCACCAGACCAGGTTGCTCCAAGCCCCCTCCAACCTGGCCTCAGACACTTGCAGGGATGGGACAGCCACAGCTGCTCTGGGCAACATGTGCCAGTGTCTTACCATCCCCACAGGGAAGAGTGTGGAGTTGTGTTTTTAGCTTCCACTATATGTATGTTCAAAATGGTTTAGCCCTCTGTACCCTCCTGTGCCCTTTTGGTTCATCCCAGGTTTTCCCATCAGTACCTGTGTGTCCCATCAATCCCAAAAACCCTGATCCATGCCCCTGACCCCTCCTGGGTGACTTGTCCACCCTTCCCCTTGGTCTGGAGGCTTCTGCCAGGGTCACTGAGTGACTGGACAATGGCCTGGGGTCCCTCCCCTCCTCCCTTCTAAGTGGATACCCTGGTTGTCCTTCCCTCGGAGGGCCACACCCATGTCTTCTCCCAAATGGCTGATCGGGTTTCCCCGCCCTCCCTATATCAGGGCCTGTTCGAGGCTCAGAGCCCACCCTCTTCTGCTGGATCCCTTCGAGTGCAGTTGGGCTCCGGGGCTCTCCTCGGAGTCACAATAAATCTTGGACCTATCCCCAGAAGAGTGTCACCTCCTTCCTTGCCGGTGGGATCAGCAATATCCTTGGACCCACGAAGGCACGCTCTAAAGCCCTGCTGGGTTCAGCAGAGAGTGCCTCTCGCTGCTCTATCACCCCGTGGAGAGCTAGCCAGGGCTGGCAAGAGATCTGCTCTTACGAAGTGGGGACAGGACATGGCAGTTTGGTGCCCAACATGGGACCAGAAAGACATTCTGACCCCACGGCAGAAGAATCCTGAGGTCCTTGGACTTTATCTTCACTGGCTGTCAAGCTACGTCCGGTGGGAGTAGGCTCCGTTTTAGGAGCAGCGCTCCCGGGGGACAGGTCTGGCAATTCCTGCACGCACCGCAGGAATTGGACTTCCATCGGCATTCCACCGCCCGAGTGGAATAAAGCTGAGTCTGGGAAGAAGGGAGGGTAGGGGGAGGTGGTTTTAGGATTATTCTTATTTCTCATTTTCCTACTCTGTTTAATTGGTTCTAAAAGAAATTCATTTCCCCAAGGTGAGTCTGTTCTCACTGTGGCAGTAATTGGTGAGTGATCTCCCTGACCCGTGGGATTTTTATCACGTTTTCTTCTCCTTTTCAGTCAACGAGAGGACGTAATGGAGTGGCTCGGTGAGCCCCTGGCTAGCCAAAATTGACCAAACACAGTTCTCCAAACTCCCTCATCACCCCCTCCACCTTCTCCACACCTATTGCCCATGACTTCTTCATGTCCCTGACTCCACTGTCAGTGAAAGGTCTTCCAGCATTGCAGCATTTTATTTGCACTTTATTTACTGCACACTCAAGACACGCCAATGGCACAGGCAACTCTGTGATGTCCAGTGGTCTGGGCCCTGGTCTGCCACCAAAACTCCCCTGCCAGGGCTGGACAGTCTGGAATGGCCTGTGGCAGGTTTGTGGCAAGTCCACGGCGAGTCCACAGCGGGTCCATGGTGGGTCTCTGATGGGCGCCTGATGGTCCTTTGGCCCAGGTGCCGTGCGCCGTGGTAGGGACCTGTCACTTTCTGCCCACATGGTCCCTCAGTGTTACTAGCACTTTTTGTGCCCGCTTCAGGACCTCCTCCTCATCCACGCTGGGGAAGGCCTCACTGGGGGTCACAGGAAAGGGATGGTAACTCGGGTACTGTGTGGCCTTGCCGTCCGTACCACAGTCACACAGCCACTGCACGTCCAGGACAAGGCCCCTCAGCTCCGGCTCCTCCGCCTCCAGCCTTTGGGCCATACCCATCAGCCCTCTATGGCCCGCAAAAGCTTCACCACGGCAAAGCACAGCCGCCACCAGTGCCTTCTCCAGGGCCTGGTGCACTTTGAAGAGCACCCAGTTGGGGCAGCAGTGCCGGATGTCATTGCGGGCTGCCTGCAGGTCACTCGTGGCCTGACACAGCCAACGCAGGGCCTCGGGGACGGATGGAGTCAGGGCCATGAGCTCCTGGCTGCTCAGCCAGGAGCCACAGCCTCCCTGTCTGTGGTGCTGGGCAGCACTGCCAGGTTTATATGGGACCCACCCCTTTGGCCCCAAACGGCTTGATTACCCAAACGTGGGTGATCCCTGTCCAAGGAGGTAGGAAGGAAAACTGAAAATATTCCTGCAGTTGGGCAAGTTGGAGCCAAACAGCACTGTAAGAATGTGTGTGATTAGATCAGGACCAGTTGCTGTGTGTGAGCTCTCTCCCTGTTAGCACATCTACCAGCTCATCAATGTCCATGGAAGCAAAAGGCTGCACCTGCCTTTAACTGAGACAGATAAACTGCAGGCAAGCCAAATTCCTAGGCATGCCTGCACATGTCTGTGCAGAGCTATAGTCTCTCTTGGTGATCTCATTTAAACATAGTCAAAATTATTAAAAGATGCTGCTATATGGATATGACAATTCGTGCAAATAAAATTGTCATATATTTTATCGTTATGTACTGTTAAGATACTCTTCTAAGAAGTTTTTAAAAACACACAAGCCAGCGACAGGGATTGCAACACAATGTTGAAACCACCTGGACAAAGGAGGGAGGACTCCATTCACAAGCATTCACTGAGACACTGCTGCTGGGCCGGGTGCTGAGCACAGGGCTGGGCACACAGAGATGCTTTTGTTCTTGCTGAGCTCCCACTGAGCCAAAGCCTGGCCTGCCCCTCCTCTGGCCACGCTGGAGAGGGGCTGGGGCTGCGGGGGAGCTTGGGAGGGGACACAGCCAGGACAGGTGACCCCCACTGACCCTGGGGATACCCCAGACCATAGGGCAGGCATCACGCTCATGGTATAAAGTGGGGGGAACAAGGAGGAAGGGGGGACATTTGGAGTGATGGCTTTTCTCTTCCTAGGTAACACTCTAGGCTGGAGGGGGCCCTGTCTCACCAGTGGGCAGGGTCAGCACCAAAGACACAGACACCAACTGAAGGAATTGTGTCATTTATATCATGCACAGCTGCAAAGAATTACAAAAGGATAAGCTCAGCAAAGCACATCATCATTAGCAAAGCATTACAAAAGAAGCTCAGCAATGCATCCAGTCATTGCTACCAGAGATTGCCTGGAGTGATTAAGGAAAGATCTATCACCAGTTAGCCTCAGGCTTTACCATCATCCACAGCCACACATCAGCTGGGGGAAGCCAAGGACTGGAGAGCCACTCCCAGACACTGGGAATTCCTGCAGGTGCCTCCACCTCTGCAGGCAATGAGGCTCCAGCCCCAAAGCTGTGAGAGGACCCAGCTTTTACACTGTTAAACAAACAAGCTGGCATCACTGCCACTGCGAGAACATCTGCTTTCATTCTCCTGACTGCTTTCTCCCAAAGCCTGGCCAGGGCTGAAGGAGGAACCAAGGGAGTTGACTTTGATCCTTCACCCCCAAACAAGGCCAGATGGGGCCTTATCTGTTTCTAAATACAGAAAGATAAATCCATGTTTTATCAAGGAACACATGCATTGATCGTGTTGTTAATCATGCTTCCTTAATGAGTGGATACAAATACAACATTTGCTTGGAAGGTTCATCTAGAGGTGAGCTTTGCCTCAGGGCCTGTTCAGGCCCTGATCACAACCTGTTCAGGCCTTGGTACTTTGATCGGTCCTGAGACCTACAATCAACTACAACCTTTGTAATAATTCTTTCGGTAACACAGTTTAGATTTAGGTATTAGGCATAAAGGCATCTCTTCTTTTTCTACAATTAAGTGCAGTTTAACTTCATTACTCAGAGCTATTCACGTTCCTTTTAAAACATGCCTAAATAGTTGCTATTCTCTGTTATTTATCAAATGCCTCTCTTTTCTTGAGACTGTCTCTTTTAAGAAAGGTCCCAATACTCCACTTCCCAGCACAAAGTGTCACAGCAACTCACCAAGTGCACACACTGCAATGATGACAGGCCCTGCCACCAATGCATTTCACAGCAGCCTCTAATTTGGCAGCCATGAAGCCAATCCCACCAAGAAGAATTTTCTTCTTTCTGCTACTCTTCTACTGCTCTTTCTGTCAAGGTGATTCCTGACTGTTGGCCTTCAAACCCATCACTGCTAGCAGTGCAACATCCCCGTGCCCTGATAGCCCAGGTTCCTCCTTGGCCAGCAAGAAGATAATCCAAGGCCATGCGGTTCTCTGGAGGCCCCATTTGTGTTTGTTGGAGCTCATAGATGTGCTAATGGGCATTTCAACAGTATCATTTACTACCTCTTCTAATAATCCATTCAGCTCATTCATGTCAACTCCACGGGATGGGGCAGCGCACATGGGGCACAGGGTGAACCAGAATCCTTTGCTTTCGGAAACCCAAGGCACTCTTTGGGTGGAAAATGTTCTCTGGGCCCTAACTTTTCAGTGTGGTTGTTGCTGAAGGACCCTAAATGGGGGCCCTGCAGCTGGGAGCGGTGTGACACTGACACTGACCAGCTGCAGCACCCCAAGTTCTACTGAAATTGGGAGTGATGGTAAAGCACAGAAATCTTCTGACACTGTAGCCTCTATAACTGTAACAGGGTTTGGTTTCTCCTGAGGGGAAATCTGAGTGAATCCTGTCACACTGATCGTTGTATTCCCATGTCCCACAGCACAGGTTTCTCTAACTGTCCCTTCACTGACTCCGTTACGAGGCAGAGCCCATTGACAGAGTTCTGGCCACCCCACAGGTTGGGCCCTCCAAGGGAACCCCATTCCTCCAAGCTTCAGCTGAGAACATACCCAGCAATTAGTGACACTGTGTGCTTTGGCTACCTTGGTCTTTACATTTTCAAAACATTTTGATGACTGATGCCTTGGTGAAACTCTGGAGGTGTTTTGGCAAACGTCAGTAGTACTTTAGTGACACCGTTCTTCATTCTTTTTGCTCAATGTCATTCAGGTTAGGAACAATAATTCTGTTGTCCATGGAGCTGGCAACTTTTTAATTCCAGAATAATGCCCCCAAGGTCCTTTAGTGTTCAGTTTTACCATGTTTTCTGTGGGTAACAAGGCTTGGTGGGGCTCTTTCCCTTTTGGCTGGAAGAGGGCCAGGACCTCTGCTTAAAGAAAAAAAAAGGAAAAAGAAAAAAAATACAATTAGATGAATTGTAAAAGATACAAATAAAATCCAAGTGTTAGTGAAACAACTTCTGTAACTTTGCATTAAGAGGTAAATGATCTTTTTAAAAAGAGAACTCACTTATTTACATTGTAAATGTGTTGATGGCATGGATCCATCTTACTGACCTCAACAGCCTTTTTTACAGTTTTTGGGGTTTGTTTCCAACATTCTTTTTTTTAAATTGTGGTCGAAGCAATAGGAAATTGATTGGGGCCCTTCCAGCTCCAGGCAGGACTGGGAATCTCAACTCTGTCAAACCCCAAATCCTTTAGAAGATGACCTTCCTTCTCACTCTGGGAATGAGCTGCACATTCCCTCTGAAATTGTCAGGGGTTTCTTACGGATGAAAAATCCCACTTACGGCTTTTTGCTCTGGTTTGGAAGTGGGAAGGGCAATTCTCCATCCATCAGCTCCAGACTGCACTGCCTCAGGAACATGGCTCACTTGCCAGCTTTGGCCCACTCATGGCACTTCTAGAGGAGGAAGAAAGTGCAACTGCACAATTCCAGCCAAAAAGAAATGAAGAATGAATAGTGGAGATCCAGGCGTTCCTGCGGAGATCCAGGGGTTCAGCTGGGACTATGGAGAGTTTGGGTCCTTGCCAATTGGATGTGTGTTCCCAGCTGCAATCTCCTGGCCTGCAAGGGAGTCTCACTCACCTGCCAAAGCAGAAAGCTCAGGCACTGTGCTCCAACGGGCTCGTCTGATGCAAAGCTGTCAGAGCACTGTGAGGGCAGAGCCAGCCCAGCTGTGCCCGGGGCAGAGCCCAGCAGAGCCCTGGCAGAGCCCAGAGCAGCCTCAGCACCCGCAGAGCCCGGCTGCAAGGAGAGAAACCAGAAAGCGCCCGTCAGCTGAAGGCTGCTGTCCCCTTGTCCCAGCTGCCCACAGAGCCCAGGCCATGCTGGCCGTGCCCAGAGCTGTGCCCAGAGCTGCCCATCACTGCTGCCTTTGGGAGCAGAGCAGGAGGGCAGGACATTCCCAGCCTGCAGCCAGCCATGGCACATCCAGCCCCTCAGCAGCTGCCCAGAGCAGGAGCCTCCTTGTGCTTGTTGCCGTCTCCCAAAAGCTCTGATCCCACCATGCCAAGCAGACGGGGACTCACCTCACGCCATCCTCTGCTGGGAGAAAAGCTGGTCCCAAACGATGTCCTCAGCCTTCTCCAAGGGCACGGCCCATCCACGCTGCAGCTGCTCCCAGGCACTTCCCAATCCCGACTGGACCTTACATAGAACGCTTCCTCTAGAAAAACAAACAACAAACTGTTGAAAAGAGATTAGAGACAAGGGGAAACAAGAAAAAAACTCTTATCTCTGTCAGAGGTCTGAGGAAGGCCCAACCCCTACATGCTAGGGAAAATCCCACCCATGGAGGAGAGAAGGCCACACTTTCTCTCTTCCCTCCTGCACTGCCCCCCAAAATAACGGTGATCCCAAAGCAAACAAGGGCAGTGGAGCAGCCCAAGCCCTTCCTTGCCTGCAAAGCAAAGCAGCCCCTGCACAGGTTCTGGAGTCCCACCTCTGCTCCCGCCATGGGGGTTTCTCTGTGCCGGGCTGGCTGCCCCAGCCCCAGCCCCAGCCTCAGCCCAGGCCATGCTGGGTGCTGGGGGCTGTTGGCAGGGCCAGGAGCCAACTCCCATCTTGTATCCACCCCAGCCCACGCCCCCAGCCCTGCCAAAAAGCAGCTGGGCAGCGACTGAAGTTGCATCTGCTCCAGCAAAGGGAGAAACTTTTGTTCCCAGCCAGTCTGAGCAATGCCCAAATCTGGGAGCATTTCCCCGGCTGTGGACTCATCTGCGAATTCGCTGTGGAGCCTGGCTTTGAAGACGGTGCCACAAGTCCATCATCTTCAGCTGCCAGTGGCCAGGTTGAGGAAGAGGTGTCATCCTTGATGTTGTCGTCGCTGTCTCCAGCAGCAGCAGCAGCCCCGCCTGGTACAGCTTCTCCAAGGACTCCTTCTCCTTCCCTGGGGGTCAGACCAGGCTGTCAGGGTTCTGCCCAGGGCCCCAGCTGTCAGGGAAGCAGGACAAGCAAAACCAGCTCGGATGGCAGCCACCAGTGCTGGGCAGAGCAGCTCAGCTCCAGCACAAGGGCTGCGTGTTCCCACCCAACAATCCCAGTGCATTGGTACAGGCAGGGAAAAAAGTCTGGGTTTCCTTGCTTCTGATTGCCAGGGCATGTGTGGACCTGTAACTTACCAGGGCCCTGGAGCAAAGTGTGCATGTGGCTCTCTCCCTTTTTCTATGGCAGGTGAATATCCTGTATCCAAGGATCACAGAACAGGTCTTCTAATGAAGGTCTGTCCAAGAAGTGCATGGATAAACACCACCTGATAAGATCTTGGCACTCTGGGCAGAGAAACCAGAAACCACCGGTCAGCTAGAGAAGGCTCCTGTCTGCTTTGCCCCACTCTTCCCATGCCCAGGCCATGCTGCTTTTGTGTTCAGAGCTGTGCCTAAACTTTCCCATCAATTCCCTGTTGTGGAGGAGAGCAGGACATGTGGCACCTCCTCAGCGGCTGCCAGAGCGAGATGCTCACGAGCTGCTGCTGTCTCCCAGCACTGGTATTCCCCCGTGGCCAGAGATGAGGATCCACCTGGAGAGAGCCGCTGTGGCAGCGAGAGCTGATGGTCCCAGCTGATCTTCCGGCCCCTCCTGAAAGGGTGCTGCCCGCAGACCATCTGGTGCAGCAGGATGCCCAGGGACCAGATCGTTGCTGCCTCGCCATGGTACCAGCCCAAGTGGGTCCATTCTGGGGGGCTGTATGACAGTGTTCCTATGGAATACAGATGGAGTTCATCAGGGGGATGCTGCTGCTTCCAGAGCCTGGCCCCAGCATCCCTGGGCGTGCAGGGGCCGCCCCAGTGGCACACGGGGCGACTGCTGCACTCTCGCCAGCACCTGGGACTTGTGTACAAACTCAGGGCTGGACAAGAAGCCACTGGTGTTGGAAGAGGGCAGCAGAAGCCCCGGCAAGGCCTGACCGTGACATGCAAAGCAAAAACCCACTCAGGGCTGGGGGAAAAATCATCTCCTTATCCTCCCTGCCTGCAGTGCCCCAAAAATATTATGAAGCCAAGGCAAACAAGGTGAGTGGAGCAGCCCAAGCCCTTCCTCTCACCTGCACACCAAACTGGCTGGTGCACTGGTTCTGGCTCCCTCCTATGCTACCCCCACCCACGGGTGCTTTTGTCGGGCTGGCTGCTGCTGCTCCAACCCCAGCCCCAGGCAGAGTGGTGGGCAAAGGCTGCCAGTGGGGCTGGAAGATGCCTCCCCACCCAGCCCCGCTCAAAAGCAACTCAGGGGAAGGCTCAGTACCCTGACTGGCAGCAAAAGGGAGGATCCTCGCTGCCACACCCAGCTTGGCCTGTGAGATGTTGGGCCATGAGATGGCGGGACCGGGAGCACACCCCTGCCCGGGCTCACCTGCAAAGTGAGTGTAGGCTGTGTCTTGCAGGTAGGTGCCACAGCCAAAGTCGATCAATTTTGCCTGGCCAGTGGCCAGGTCAACCAGGATATTCTCTGGTTTGATGTCGCGGTGCAGGACCCCTCGGCTGGTGCAGTGCCGCACGGCCTCCAGCACCTGGCGGAACAGCTGCCGTGCCACCTCTTCAGACAGGAACCTCCGTGCCCGAATGAAATGCAGGAGGTCCTGAGACCGCTCCGGCCGCTCCAGCACCATCACGATGTTGTTGGGGAGCTCAAGCCACTCCAGCAGCTGGACCACACCAGGGAAGCCAGTGGACACCTTGTCCAGCAGCACGATCTCCAGGGGTGCGCTGGTGCCGTCGGGCTGCGGGAGGAGCACGGTGCCACCAGTGGGACTGATGTCCTGCCAGGGCTGGGGAACCCCTCAGCCAGCCCGGGATGCTCTGCGCCCTGCGCTGGCCCCACGCCCGCTCCCCATCGAGGGGTCCTGGTGGCTTCCCCCATGCCGGGCCTCGCCTCATCCCCGCCCGGCACGGCCCGGCTGTTCCCGCTGGCCCCGCTCACTCACCAGCTCGTCCCAGTGCCAGACGCGGTTCCGTGGCACCCTTTTGATGGCCACCTGCAAACCAAAGGCACCACCGGGTTCAGCTCGCCGCCCGCTCTGCTGAGCCCCATCCTCCTCCTCCCTCCTCCTCCTCCTGCTCCGCCTCCTCCTCTGCCTCCTCCTCCTCCTCCTTCTCTTCCTCCTCCTCCTCCTCCTTCTCTTCCTCCTCCTCCTCCTTCTCTTCCTCCTCCATCCCCCTCCTCCTCCTCCTCCTCCTGCGCCCGCCGCCGGCCCCGCCGCTCACCGGGGCACCGTCCGAGAGCCGCGTGGCTGCGAAGACGCTGCCGAAGCCGCCGCGCCCCAGCAGCGAACCCACTCGGTAGCGCTGCTGCAGCGCCTCCTGCGCCTTCCCTGCGGGCGGGACGCGGCTGTCAGCGCTCGGCCCGGGGCCAGGAGCGGCCCCCGAGCGCCCCTCAACCGCCTCGGGCCGGCCATCCCCAGGCCTTCGGTCTCGGGAACGGGACACGGGAGGCTCGGGGCCGGCGGCTGCGCTGCTGAGCAGCGGAGCTCGGGCCGGGGAAGCCACGGCGGAGGCGGCGGGCGCGGCCGTGCCGCGTGTGTCCTCCGCGGGGCCCGGGAGGAGCCGGGGCCGGGGCCGGGGCCGGGGCCGGAGCCTGCGCCGGGGCCGGGGCCGGGCTCGGGCCAGGCGGAGCCAAAGGGCGGCGATGCTGCCCCAGCCCCAGGCACTGATGCCCGCCCAGCAGCGCCACCGCCAGCACGCCCAGAGCCGGGCGGAGGCGAGACCGCGGCGGGGCGGGCGGGGGCGGGGACGGGGCAGCCCCGCCCGGGGCCGGGGGCGGGCCGGGGGCATGGCCCGGCCCGGCATGGGGGAGAAGGAGGCGGGGAGAGGGGAGGGACAGCGGGTGAGGGACACCGAGAGGAAGGTGTCCCACAGCCGGAGAGAAAGAAGAGAAAGAGAAAGAAGAGAAAAACTGCTTTTGCTGCCGCTGCTGCCGCCGCCGCCGCTACTGCCTCTGCAACTGAAGCACCGAGGCCGTTTGTCCGCGTGTCCGTTCCCCGCTCGCCCCACGGCCGAGCCCCGCGCGCCCCGGGGACAGCCCCTTCTTCTGTCTAAACACGGGAACTTTGCAGTGTTGAGCCCAGATCCAGAGTCCTGACTCCTGCCCAGGGGCACAGGCGCTGCTGTGCATTGTCCCTGCTGAGGGTCAAACACTATCGGAGCGCATTCCCTGAATGCTGAATTTGTACCTGACCCAAGAACTGCACTTACCTATCCATCATTGATTTCCAAAAAAAAACCCCCAAAAAAACCAAAACAAAAAAAAAAAAAAAAAAAAAACAAAAAAAAAAAAAACCAAAAAAAAAACCAACCAAAAAAAACCAACCAAAAAAAAAAAAAAAAACCAGGGGAAGGTAAAATGTGTGTAGCTCATGCTATTTTAGAGTGTCTAAAACTTGCCAAATTGTGGATCTTAGAAGTGAGATCCATTTGCAATTAATGGGATGGGGAAGTCGTGTAAGATGGAAAAGGGGAGCATAAAAATAAACAGAGAAAAACATCTTGGATTATTTCTTTCCATTTTCATTTCATTTCTTAAAAGCTCTTTCAGTTTTCCCAGAATCTTCTCCACAATCCTGTTTGCTCTTTCCAAGAACCTTTGCTGGAGAACGAGGAAGCTTTGAGCAGTTTCTGTCATAAGATGTGCCACCAGCTGCAGCTTCTCTTGGCTTCCCACACCGTGTGTGCAGCTCGACTCTTGCAGAAAAGTGGGATAAATATTTGAAGAACTTTATAGCTTGTTCTTTCTTTTCCTTGTGGGCTGGGCAGTTGTGCCATTGGTGAGATTTTCACTGTTATTGCTCTAGCCTAAGAAACCATGACGGGCTCCCAGGAATTGTCAGGGAATGCAGAGAAAGAATCTCCCGAGCCTGCAGCCAGAAATGGAGAGCAGTGTGATAATCGTTCCAACATGCCCGTGGACATCTTGAAAATGATGTAGAAGATGAACATGGGCTGACAGAGGGAGTTTGTTTCTGTGTTCAGTTTAGAAGCTTCCACCTCTCGAGCACTGATATGAATCAAGAGTACAATCAGTGCATGAAAAGCATCCTCTCAGTGGATGGCTGAAAGAATCTGAAAAGGAAAAAAGCAGGGAATGATTTTGTGAACTTTCCCTGTACAATGGAACATTTTTACTAATAATTTCCAACCCATTCCCTCCGCTTTTGTCCTTCCTAACAAGGCCATTTTCATCCCAGATTCCCCATGAAGTAAGAACCCTGAGCTTGTGGAAGTGCCTGAAAGATGCCCTGTTCCTCTGCAGGGACACTCAGGCTGGAGCAGGAGCCCTCTCTGGGGAAGCCTCCTCTGAGCTGGAATTTGTGCCGTGCTGGGAGAGGAGGAGGAGGGGGAGAAGGCTGGGCACTGTGTGGCAGGAGCAGGGATTTGGGCCGCAGGACATTCCGTCTGTGCCGCTGCCCCACAGTGGGCGGGAACGCTGTGGGGATAACTGGGGGACACTGGAGCGGAATATGGATAGCACTGGGGGGAACTGGGAGGGCCTGGGAATGAACTCAGGTGTATTGGGAGGGACTGGGCTGTACTGGGATGGATTGGAGGGGCACTGGGGCTGTACTGGGCTGTACTGGGGATGAACTGGGCTGTGCTGGGAGGGACTGGAGGAGCACTGAGGCTGTACTGGGCTGTACTGGGGATGAACTGGGCTGTGCTGGGATGGATTGGAGGGGCACTGGGGCTGTACTGGGCTGTACTGGGGATGAACTGGGCTGTACTGGGATGGATTGGAGGGGCACTGGGGCTGTACTGGGGATGTACTGGGCTGTACTGGGAGGGACTGGAGGGGTTGAATGGGCTGTTCCTCCCTCCACTGCCTCCCATTGGCCGTGACTCCCGCCCATCGCAGCCTCCAACCAATCAGCGTCAGGGATCGATCATGGCTTTGGGGGCGGTACCTGGAGCCTGCGCCATCTTTTCTTTTGCCTACAACTCCCATCATGCCCCGCAGCCCAATAGAGCCCCATTGGGGCCGGGACTACAACGCCCGTCATGCCCCGCGTTCCACAGAACCGCCCCGGTACCGCCCCCATCTGTCCCACAAGTGTCCCCCAGACCCTCCGGGATCCCCAAGTGCCCCTCAGCGCCCATTCGGGACCCCCCAAAATTTTACTGGTAAAGTACAAAAAACAAGAAACTTTGGAGAAGCATTTAATACAAAACCAATCCAACACAAAGCACTTGTCATAGCAGTAACTTCATTCACTAGCCTATTTAGCCTGGAAAGCCTTAAACACTTAAGTTGTTCAGGTACCCAAAAATGTTCCATATAAAGAGCATTAGAAGGAGAGGAAAGAAAGAGGGAGACAGGAAGACAGAAGCTCCACAGAAAGACACACATGTGGCTCCCAGCTCCTGGGGTTCCAGTGTGGCTGAGACACAAACCCCAGGAGAGGCAGAGTCCATACCAGGGGCTGACCTTGTGCTCCTTGGTTTTACGCCCCTGGGCCTTCGTGGGCCTCCCCCCAGCTGGGACTTCTGATTGCTCGGGCGTTCAGAGCTGGGTTTACACTGTCCCAGCTGTGTGACTGATTGACAGCTCAGCCCAAGGTGTCTCGGGATATCGATCTCATCCAGCCTCTGACAGCGACCATGGTGACACTGGGGAACCTCATGGAGCCATGGGTCAGCTGTGACAAGGCAGGTCCAAGGACACCCTGGTGACATTGGGGAACCTCATGGAGCCATGGGTCAGTTGTGACAGTGCAGGTCCAAGGACACCCTGGTGACACTGGGGAACCTCATGGAGCCATGGGTCAGCTGTGACAAGGCAGGTCCAAGGACACCCTGGTGACACTGGGGAACCTCATGGAGCCATGGGTCAGTTGTGACAGTGCAGGTCCAAGGACACCCTGGTGACACTGGGGAACCTCATGGGACCATGGGTCAGTTGGGACACTGTAGGGACCTCATGGAATCAGAGGAAACCATTGGGAAACTCCCATGGAACCAAGGGCCCAGGGTGACACTGTGGAGCCCAGAGTGTCATGGAGGAGCCATTGTGACACTGTGTGTCCCCATGGAACCAAGGGAACATGGGACAGGCTGATGCCTTGAGTTTTCGCTTCCATATTTTCCCGATTCTGTCCTGTATCTGTACCTCTGAACTTCATACAGAGTGTCAGCAAGTTCTCTTCACAGTGTAGTCAGACAAAACAATCCTCTTACAGCCCAAGAACCAAGAACACCACTGCAGCTTCAGGCCCAAAAAGTGAAAACAACAGCGAATTGAAGAGAGCAGACTGGGAGGGTGGGACTGCATAACCTGAAGGTGTAATTGGACAATTAACCCCAATATGGAAATGAATCAGAATATAAAAAAAAGTGTGGAAACCTGTTGTCCATCCTGGGTGTACCCTCAGCCAGGCCCCTGTACTGCCCAAGGTGTATCCTTTGAAGGCCTTTTGAATAAATCCCCACTTTATTCCTGTAACACTGTCCAGCCTCTGCTCTAGGTGGCCTCTCAAGGCATCAAGGCCTGGCTGCCTTGGCCACCCAGGGGCCACCTCTCATCTGCCTTTGAAACACTGGAACCCTGTGCTTTTCTTTCTTATGGGAAAAAAGCACCTTTCACATCCAGGCACCCAAGGCCAAAGTTGGGAATCTGCCTCCAGGATTCCCTATATCCAAGGATTTCTCCCAGGTGAAAGCTTCCAGGAGAGACAAGTCTGGCTCGCCTTGGTTTCCAAGAGCTAATTCTTATCTGCCTTTGAAACACTGGGGCTCTGTGCTTTCCTTGCTGATGAAAAGAACTCTTCTTCCTGCCCAGGTGCCCATGGCCAAAACTGAGATTCCACCTTCAAAATTCTGGATATCCAAGGATTTCCCCAAGATAAAAGGTGCCAGGAAAAAACAGGTCTGACTCTCTTGGCCTATGGTGACCACCTCTCATCTTCTTCCAAAACACCTGGGCTTCACCTGGGCTTTTCTTTCCTATGGGAAAAACCATCCATCTTGACCAGGTGGCCAAAGTGGGAATCCTCCTCCAGAATTCCCTAGATCCAAAGATTTCTCAGTGATGAGAGCTACCAAGACAAACGGGTCTGACTGGCTCAGCCTCTCAGGAGCCACCTCTCTCCTCCTCTGCCTTTGAAACACTGCGGCTCTGGGCTTTCCTTCCTATGGAAAAGAACCATCCTTCTTACCAATGCAGATATGGCCAAAATTTTGGTTCCACCTCCAAAGTTCCTTTATCCAAGGGTTGCTTTCAGACAAAAGCTACCAGGACAGAGAGGTCTGGCTGCCCTTGGCCTCTGATAGCCATGTTTCATCTGCCCCTGAAACACCGGTGTTCCATGCTTTTCTTCCTGTGTAAAAGAACTGTCCTTCACCTCCAGGCAACCAGGTCCGAAACTGGTATTCCACCTCTAAAATTCCCTATGTCCAAGGACAAAATCTGCCAGCACCATCTGATCTGGCTGGCCTTGGCCTCTGGTGGATGAGCCACAGCCCCTGGAACATTGGGGTTCGCTTGTTCCCTTCCTATGGAGACCATGGTGATACTGTGAGGACCTGGTGGTACTTTCCCTAAAAAAAATTGCAATTTGTAAAGGTATCTCTCAGAACAATACCTGGCAGCTTTGGCTGGCCTTGTCCTCTAGTGGGCACCTTTCATCTGCCCCTAAAACAGTGGCACTCTATTCCTTCATTCCTGGGGAAAATAGCTGGTCTTCATGTCCAGGAACCACAGCAAAAATAAGAATTGGCCACCAAGCCTGCCTGGGCTCATGGAACCATCTGCAGGCCCCGGGCAGATATTGACCCTTCCAGTGCTTCCATCCTCCCTCCAGTGAGAGAAAAGGACACAGGGCAGGCACACAGAGGAGCAACATGAAGACACCGAGGTCAGTGAAGAGGAAGTTGAGTCACAAATGGGAGGGATGAGGAGATGCTTTGATCTCAGGGCTGAAATCCGCTGCTAAAGCTATGGAGAAGGATGTCATTGATACATCAGACTCTCTTTTTCCCTATAAGGCATTGAAAAGTATGGGGAGATGACTTGTTCAGCAAAGGCCTCCATGCTAAAGTAAGGAAATATTGAAGTAGCTTGATGCCATGAGGTGTTTGAACAGACAAAGAGAGCAGAGTGATGAGACCCTGTGCCCTCAGGGAGAGAAGAAGAAGATCTCTATTCCCAGAGACTAGGATGATTTCAGAAAGAGATGAAGAGAACCTTTGCTCTTAAACAGCACATCTTTAAACTAATACCACTTAAATTGACATGTCCCCTAAACACAGCTGTGGGAAAATCTGGGAAAAAATGGGAGAGATTTCACAATTGCAGATTTTTCCTAGTGGCTGCTATTCATGGAAAAGAAAAGCCATGAGATAATTGTTTTCTTGTGGAGAAGTCTCCATAACATTAACAAGAGGAGGTTATTTTCCTAAGTGAACTGAAGAAAGACTATTCTAGAGGTGGAAAATTGACAGAAAATTTTAGATTTTGTCTCTTTACATTGTCAGATTGTATGGAGAAAGGAAGTGTTCTGAAAGTTTAGTTCTGATCCTTATTACTCTGTCTTTTAGTTACTCTTAAGAAACTTTTCTTTATACCATTTAAAAGTTTTGAGCCGACTTTGCCTTTCTTCTAATCCTATTTCAAGAGCAGGAGATGAGTAAGTATATTCTAGTGTGTGCACTGGTAATTAGACAGCACTGAACCCACCACACTTATTGATATATTGCCCAAGAAATCCCAAAATGGTGAACCAAAACCACTACAGAAACTTCCTGATGAACTGCCCCAGACCAGAGGGAAAACAAGGCAGAGCCGTGGTTTGTCAGGAGTTGCCTGAACCTAATGAGCCCTGTGGTGCATTTGGAACTGAGCCCTGGAACCTCAGGGCCTGAGAGGAGATTGCACAAACCTTTCCAGGAGTCAATGGCAGAAGAAAACCCCAAACTGTCTCAAAGCATTAATGGGTGCCACTGAGGTCCATCCCCAACACAGGCTCCTCATGGACTCCTTGAAGGAGAGAATTGGAGACTCAAAATGGCACAAAAACCTCTCAGTGTGGAAAGGAAAATCCAAAGTACCTGAAAAAAGTTTAGTATCTCAGAGTATTAATGAGCCCCAGTGAGTGTCAGTACAAATCTCTCAAGGGACTCCTTAAGGCAGATAATTGGGGCCATGGTTGCACAAACCTCTCACAGAGTCTGTATCAAAAGGGAAACACCAAATACCTTAAAAGAAATGCAGTTCTGGGAGCATGAAGGAGCCCCCAGGGCCATCCTGACCAAGGCTCCCCAGGGACTCCTTCCAGCAGATCCTTGAGGCCACTGGGATATGGGCTAGGGGGGGATGCTGAGGGCAGGACCAGGGGCTGACAGTGCCCAGCCTGGCTGGGGCTGTGCCAGGAGGCCCCAGGGCCTCAGGACAAGGTGTCTCCTCACAGCCCTTGGTGGCACAGACCCTGCTGTGCCCCAGGGCACCAAGACTTGGCTTCTCTTTGTCCCCACCTGTCATCAGTGCCTCCAGTTCTCTGCTCTGCCTGGGGCCTGGGGACACTTTCTCAGTCGTGTCCCTCAGCGGGACCCATTAAAAGTCCAAGAAACTTTGGAGTTGGATTCTGACTTGGAGTTCTGGAGAGGTTTCTGCAGCTCCCTCTCAGGGCCTGATGTTCAGGGCCTGAGCACAAAGCCCCAGAGGGTCATTAAAGTCCTTGTGCTGTGTCTGTGCTGCTGAACTGGGCCGGGCTCCTGGCACACAGGGTGATCCCGGTAACCAAGCAGAGCTTCAAAAGCACATTTCTCTTTCTGAGCAGCTCTTCTCCCAGCCCAGCAGGGCTGGGGCACTGCCTGCAGCCAGCCCGGGCACAGCACAGAGGCACAGAGAGTTTCAATCAGTCAGGGCTGGGAAGGGGCTGAGAAGTGCCCGGGGCAGAATCACTGCCAGCCCTTGGCACAGGAACCTCTGGCTGCAGGACAATGCAGCTGCAGCTCCTGCAGTGATCTCCTAAAGCTGGAACATCCCAATGCCCACAGCCCTTGTGAGTGCATTCTCTGCTCATCTCCTGTGCAGAGCAGCCAGGGGTGCCCAGGGCTGTCCTGCAGAGCAGGGTCCTGCAGCCCAGGGCGCTGTGCTGGGCCAGGACTCTGCTGCCTGCCAGGGACAGCTCTCAGCCGGCCCTGGAGCTGCTCCCAGCGCTGGCCAGGAGCTGTGGGGGGAAGGAGCCACCCTGAGCAGGGCAGGTGCTGCTGCTGAGAGGGGCTGGGTGGGGCAGGGCTGCTCCCAGCTCCAGACCAGCCTGGGCACAGCTCCGGAGGGCACTTCCCAAAGAAGGTAAGCCTGGGATTGCTGTAAAGATCAGGAGCTTTCCTGAGAGTGTTTTCAATTTCCTGCTTGGAGCAGGATGGGAATGTTGGGGTGATGACAAAAATATTTTTGCTTTTTATACATTTTTCATATATCCGTAGCGCCATAAATTACTATTATGTAATTATAAATTTATAATCCTTACCTAACTCTATTAAACTCTTAATTAACTCTACTTAACTACTATTATATACTTAATATAATTATAATCCTTAATTAACTCTAATATATTTCCTTAATTTCTCTTAGATTTTAGAACAATAACCTGTCTAAATACATTTTTTAAATGCTCTATAGTCCTATTATCAGGGAAAGAACCCACAAGAAGACCATTTTGGTTTTTACATGTGAGCAGTGATAAGAAAATCTGGGGCAAAGAAGCCCTTGCACCTACTCCAATGGTTTGAGCCAGAGGTGTGTAACTGGGGCAACTGAAACTCCTATTGGGTGTCCCTGTTAAATATCCTAATTAATTTACCTTAATGAATTGTTGAAATCAGGAGCTGGGTGTGCCCCATCCCCTCTGGGACACCTGGAGCTTCCAGTAAAGGTCTGGTTTTTACTTTCTTGTTCTAACACTGTTGCAAGGGCTTTTTTTCTCTTTTGATTATAGAAAACAGGGGGATGAGAGAAACAGAACAGGAATTGTAATCCCAGAATCACAGAACATTCTGAGTTGAAAGGGACACACAGGATCATCAAAGGATTGTTTGAACATTTACAGAGTGTCCAGAACTGTGACTTTGGGTGGTCAGTGTCTCTGCTGGGAGCCTCCCAAAGGGCCTTCAGCCACTCCTCAGCCCTGGACAGCAGCAGCATCACCTCTGCAGGGCCCAGCAGGGCTCTCCTGAGCTGCCCTTGCCCAGCTGCACACAGAGCCTGCCCCAGCCAGGGCCCTGCACACAGGCAGGTTTCTGTAGGGCCGGGCCGAGGGCACATAGGGTGGGATGGGCTCTGCTGGCAGGGACAAGGCACCTCTCAGGAGGGAATGTCCAGGCCCAGGGAGATGCTCAGGGAAGGAGAGGGGGCTGAGCAGAGTAGTGCTGGGGGAACAAGCCCATCCAGCCCCTCACCTGCCCTCAGCCACAGGGAATCCTTTGCCTCTCACATCTCTCAGTGGCAAACTCTGAGTGCAGCAGGAATGCTGGGGATTTCTGACCTCAGAGAGCCAGGAATAGTGTGTGGGTAGGAAAACAATTCCTTAAACCAGCTCCTGCCATTTCCCTTAGAAGTGGTAGTGCAGATGGTACCATGCCTTTCTGCAATAGGAATTATTCCCCTGACAAATCCTGAATATCCAGCCTTGTCCCTCTGCCACAGGGCCACAAACCCAGGGAAGCAGGGCAGGGATGGCTCCTCGAGAGCCCCCACGCTCAGGCCTGGCTGCTCCTGGCACACTCAGCCAGCACAACTGGAGCTCAGGCAGGGACCTGGGTGAAGGTTTTCCCAGAGCAGGAACAAGGGTGGGTGAGTCCCAGCAGGACAGTCTGCAGGGAATGGCCCAGTCTGGCTCCAAACAGCCTCTCCTGACTTGTCACTGTCCTTTCTCCATGACCAGGTGCCCATGTGCAGCCACAGCAAATGTCCAACAGCAGCTCCATCAGCCACTTCCTCCTGCTGGCACTGGCAGACACGCGGCAGCTGCAGCTCCTGCACTTCTGCCTCTTCCTGGGCATCTCCCTGGCTGCCCTCCTGGGCAACGGCCTCATCATCAGCGCCGTAGCCTGCGGCCACCACCTGCACACGCCCATGTTCTTCTTCCTGCTCAACCTGGCCCTCAGCGACCTGGGCTCCATCTGCACCACTGTCCCCAAAGCCATGAACAGTTTGCTCTGGGACACCAGGGACATCTCCTACTCAGGATGTGCTGCTCAGGTTTTTCTACTTATCTTCTTTCTTGGATCAGAATATTTTCTCCTGACCATCATGTGCTACGACCGCTACGTGTCCATCTGCAAACCCCTGCACTACGGGACCCTCCTGGGCAGCAGAGCTTGTGCCCACATGGCAGCAGCTGCCTGGGCCAGTGCCTTTCTCTATTCGCTGCTGCACACAGCCAATACATTTTCCCTGTCTCTGTGCCATGGCAATAGCCTGGGCCAGTTCTTCTGTGAAATCCCCCAGATCCTCAAGCTCTCCTGTGCCAAATCCTACCTCAGAGAACTTGGACTCATTGCTGTTACTGTGTCTGTGGGATTTGGTTGTTTTGTGTTCATTGTTTTCTCCTATGTGCAGATTTTCAGGGCTGTGCTGAGGATCCCCTCTGAGCAGGGACGGCACAAAGCCTTTTCCACGTGCCTCCCTCACCTGGCTGTGGTCTCCCTGTTTGTCAGCACTGTAATATTTGCTTACCTGAAGCCTCCCTCCATGTCCTCCCCATCCCTGGATCTGGCCCTGTCAGTTCTGTACTCGTTGGTGCCTCCAGCCCTGAACCCCCTCATCTACAGCCTGAGGAACCAGGAGCTCAAGGCTGCAGTGTGGAGACTGATGACTGGATGCTTTCAGGGACATTAAAGTGATTGGCAATTTCTGCAAATCAGTTTAAATACAAGTCATCTGTGGTACTTCTTGTTGCTTTAACTGTGGGGATTTTTTTCCCCTTTTACTTTCTTCATATTGTCCACAATAAATATCATTTTAGTTCCATTTCTCATATTGTTACTCAACATATCCCCTGTGCCCAGAGACTGCATCAATGAGGGGTTGCGTTCTCGGTGGCTTTAAAGGAACTAAAGGATCTCCCAGCACAGTTTTCTGCAGAGATGCCCTTTTGTTGCCTTCTCTGGAGCTGCAGCAGCAATGTCTGTGTGCAGAGCTGGGGGCAGATCAGTGCTGGCACAGCAGCTCTGGTCCTGCTGGCCACACCATTCCTGATCCAGGCCAGGAGCCATTGGCCCTCTTGGCCACCTGGGCACACGGCTGGCTCATGTCCAGCCTGCTGTCCATCAGTCCCTGCAGGTCCCTTTCTGCCTGGCTGCTGTCCAGCCCCTCTGTCCCCAGCCTGTAGCGCTCCAGGGGTTGTTGTGGCCAAAGTGCAGGACCCGGCACTTGGACTTGTTAAACCTCACCTTGTTGGGTTTGGGCCCTGGATCCAGCCTGTCCAGGGCCCTCTGCAGAGCCCTCCTACCCTCCAGCAGATCAACAGTCACACCCAGCTCGGTGTCATCTGCAAAGATGTCCTTGGTTCCATGTGTCCCTTCAGTGTCACAAAGACCCTTTGGTTACACCAGGCCCTGCACTGTCACACTGGTCTCCTTGGTTCCACGGGGCCCCAAAATGTGACAATGGACTCCTTGGTTCCGTGGGGCTTCACAGTGTCACAATGTTCTCGTTGGTGCCGCAGTTTCACAGTGGCCCCTCGGTTCCATGGGGCCCCAGGGTGTCACAAAGGCCCCATGGTCACATGAGGTCCCACACTGTCACAATGCTCCCTGTGCTTCCACAAGTCCCCTCAGTGTCACAATGGATTCCTTGTTTCCATGAGGCCACACAGTGTCACAAGGGCCTTCCAGATTCCTGGAGGCCCCAGAGTGTCACAGTGGCCCCTTGGTTACACAAGGTCCTGCAGTGTCACAATGTCCCCTTGGTTCCATGAGGCCCCGCAGTGTCAGAACGGCCCCTTGGTTCCACTGGGCCCTGGACTCTCCCAAAGCTCTCCGTGGTTTCGCAGTGTCACAATGGTGAAACCCCTCGGTTACACGAGGCCCCGCAGTGTCACCATGGCCTCTGTGGTTCCACCAGGACCCAGTGTCACAGGGACTCCCTGGTTCCATTGGGCCCCAGAGCACCGCAATGGAGCCCTGGTTCTATGGGGCTGCACAGTGTCACCATGGTCCTCTTAGTTCCACCAGGCCCTGCAGGGTCACAATGGCCCCAGAGTGTCCCAATCATCACAGAATGACAGAATCAAATAGGCTGGAAAAGACCTTTGGGATCATCAAGTCCAACCAATGCCCTAATACCACCTTGTCACCCAGACCATGCCACTGAGTGCCACTGGAGAGGGACAGTGACTCTGCCACCTTCCCCCTGGCCTGCCCATTGCAATGCCCACTCACCCTTTCTGTGAAGAACTTCTTCCTCTTGTCCAGCCTAAACCTCCCCTGGTGCAGCTGAAGGCTGTGTCTTCTTGTCCTGCCCTCCAGCAGATCCACACTCACACCCAGCTTGGTGTCACCTGCAAATTTGGGGATGGTGGGCTTGATCCCCTCACCCAGATCATCGGTGAAGATGTTAAACAGGACTGGGCCCAACACAGATCCCTGGGGACAGCACCAGGGACTGGACACCAGCTGGGTGCAGCACCATCCCCACCCCTCTCTGGGCCCAGCCTCCAGCCAGCTCTTCCATCTCCCAGCCAGGAGGGAACCTGCCCAAGCCGTGGGCTGCAGCTTTTCCAGGGAATGCTGTCAGAGACAGTGTCCAAGGCTTTGCTGAAGTCCAGATGGACACATCCACAGCCTTTCCCACATCCACAGGTGGGTCACCTGGTTATAAAAGGAGATCAGGGTGCTCAGGCAGGACCTGCCCCACTAAATCCACGCTGGCTGGCTCTGACCCCTCGGCCATCCTGTGGGTGCCCTGTGGTGGCACTCAAGGTGATCTGTTCCATAACCTTGCCAGGCAGTGAGGTCAGGCTGACAGGCCTGGAGTTCCCCAGATCCTCCTTCCAGCCCTTCTTGGGGATGGGCTCACACTGGCACCTCCAGTGCTCTGGGACCTCCCTGGTGAGCCAGGACTGATGGTAAATGATGGGGAGCAGCTTGGGGAGCTCATCCACCAGCTCCCTCATCCCCCTAGGATGGATCCCATCCCATCCCATACACCTGTGAGCATCCAAGTGGCTCAGCAGGTCACCAGCTGCTTCCTCCTGGATTACAGGGGGCTGTTCTGCTCCCTGTGCCCATCTGCCAGCTCAGGAGAAAACTTGTCCTGAGGACAACCTGTCCATGTATTGAAAATTGAGACAAACAAGGTGTTATGTAGCTTGTCCTTTTCCTTATCTTGGGTTACTCTATTCTCTGCTGCATCCAATAAAGAGTAGAAATTCTCCTTCCCCCTCTTTTTGCTGTAAATTTTTTTTAATAAAAACTATTTTTATTCCGTTTACAAAAGCTGCCAGGTTAAGTTCTAATTGAGCTTTCATGTCCCAACTTCTCTCTCTGAATGACCTTTCAACATCCTTAAATGTCGGAATCTGTGGGTATTGATGATTCCGAGATTGTAGAAAGTCTCTGTCTTTCTGCCCCGTTGCCAAAGAAGAAGCCATAATTCGTCTATGCTGTTTCCAAGGTTGTTTATTCTGTTTATCTCTAACATGTTCTGCTGCCCTGCCACAGGTCTGTCCTGCAGGGCAGCGTGTGGGGCTCTGCCCCCAGTGGGATGTTACAAACATTAAATACCACAAACTACCTGTGCTGGATTTACAATAATGTGCCAATATCTGTCACCTACGTTGGACAGTGTGTCCCCAGCCTAAACCAACAGAAAGATGCCAACACCACAGTGAAACATGGAGGGCATGAAGAAGAAGGAAAAGGACAAGACACACCCAATTTCCTCCATCTTGTCCCCTCTGAACCCTTAATCTAGAAACCTAAAATTTTACTTTTGCACCCGTGTCACACTTAATTATTCCTTATATAAAACACTCAGAGCTTGTAATTCATCCTGTAAGATTGAAAACTCTTTTCCATGGACAGAAATCAGAGACAGAGTCTCTCGGGGCTCTGTACAGGGGGTTCCCGACCCCCTGCCAGGGTCCCAGGCAATCCAGGGCAGACAGAGGGAAGCCCTGGATTCCCACACTTAAACACTTCCTGATTTGTGAGTAATTTCTTCACCTGAGTTCCCACAAAAGCTCCATGGGCAGCCAGGTTTCCTCACCACCTCATCTTTTGCCACACTGGGACAGGCTGCTCCTTCCCCCTTAAGATTACTTTCCTGAAATGTGTCCATCCTCCCTGGACCCATTTGCTTTTAAGGGCTGTTTCCCTTAAAAATCAGTACCTGATTTGGTACTCCCCATATCTACATCCTAAACAGGCCAAAGTCTGCCCTTCCTAATTCCAGCGCAGAAGTTTTATTGCTGCCCCTCCTTCTTTCACAGATCATTGAAAACTTGATTATTTCATGGTCCCTGTGCCCCAGGCAGCCTCTGACCCCCACATCTGCCACCAGCCCTTCTCTGTTTGTGAACAGCACGAGACAGAGCTTTCCTTGGGAGTGCAGTGTTACCAAAAATTCGGTAAAACAGAAAACTCCTTAACACCAGTGCAGCATTAAGAAGCTGCATTCTTTATTCAGCCAGATGCACAGGGGATAGTTCCTCCCAAAGCCGAGCATGCTGAGTGCAGGAAAGTTTCTGTTCATATTCTGTATTTTGCACACATATTCATTGATTGTGCTGGACTAAACACACATCTGATAATCATTTCCCCAAAACCATTAACATATTTCCCCTCGCCTTTACCCATGTGTTCTTCTGTCCTGGGGGTCTCTCTGGTGGTCCCTGGTGGTCGTGGACCCCAATGTTCCTGTGGGCCTGGATGAGCTGGCAGGACACTGAGTCTGGTGAACTTCCAGTTCCCCTTCTCCCACAATGGGCACTGTGTGGTTTCCATGGGCCTGGGGTTTTGGAGAACAAGCTCCAGGCGTCAGCTCACCTGGTGTAGGCAATTTATCACCTGGTGACATAAGGTCACAGAGTGATCCATGACATTACATGAGTAATCAATGGCAGAATGGTCCATGACATCATAGAGTGGTTTATGTGAGGTCATCAAGGAGTTATGACATCATAGGCCACCTCTGTGACATCACAGATCAAGCTTTGACATCACAGGATGGGAATCTGAAATCACAGAGCAGACTGTGACATCACAGAGTTAGCTGTGACATCAGAGACCACCTGTGTGACATTCCAGATTGGGCTGGTACATCTCAGAGGGGCTGTGTGACATCCCAGGAGGGCTCTGTGAGGTCACTGGGTTGGTCACTCTGCCCCAGCTCCCGCTCACAGTTTCTCCCAACAAGTCCAATGCTGTACATACCCAGCAGGGTCCCTGACGCCCGGTATCCCCCCAGTCCCCCTGGAGCCACAGCCTCCACCAAAGGATGTTCCACAGGATCCACCCCAGAGCCTGACATGGGGACAAGGGGCCAGGGCTGTGTGACCAGGACATCAAGGACGTGGATTATCCAGGTCCCTGTGGTCTGGGTTGGGTTCCCCAGGGCAGGAAAGTTGTCTGGCAGCTGGAGCAGGGTTAGGGAAAGGCCTCCAAGGTTGGGCTGGAGCCCTTGGGCTGTGAGCAGAGGCTGAGGGAGCTGGGCTTGTCCAGCCCGGAGCAGGGAAGGCTGAGGGGCTCCTCATGCCAGCCTGGCAGTGCCAGCGAGGAGGGGATGGAGAAAACAGAGCCAGGCTCTTCACCGGGGGGCCTGGTGGGAGACAGAAGCCAATGGGTGGAAGGGGAAAGGGGGAAGATCAGCCAGGCCAGGAGGAGATTAAATAAGCCAGGCTGGTTTTAGCATTTCCTCAAACCAAAAGCAGCCTGACCTCCCTTCCCATCCCCCACTGACAGCTTTGCAAATCAGGAATTGTGTGAGTGTTTTTCCCCCACTCCAGGACAAACATCCTGATAGAAGAATTGTGTTTACATCTATCCCACAACCACGCAAGTCTAAAATCAATTTTAGTATGGAAAGCACTAGTGGATGGCAGACTCACCAGACACTGCTGGGACATTGCACATAACTCAGGGAATAGCAATTGTTATTAAAGAGTGATTGTTATTAAATTGTGTCCTGTTCAACTATGGTCTGTTGGCCATGAAGAGAAACTTTCTGTGCCTCTGAGTCTCACCAGTTCCTGACCCCCAAAGGACACAAACCTGATGAGTTGTGGTTCCCACTCCAGTGGTAGCACTTGGAGCTCCCTCCATCCCCAGAGCAGAGCTCCCTTGTCCCAGAAAGTCCCTGGCAATGCAGGGATGAAGGAAACAGGACAGGCTGTGGGGATCAGGGGCAGGGCACGGCCAGGGATTTGGGGTGGCTGTGAGCCCAGGGCAGGACCCGGCCCTTGGCCTTGGTGAACCTCATCCCATTGTCCTGGGCCCATGGCTCCAGCCTGTCCAGATCCCTCTGCAGAGCTTCCTGCCCTCCAGCACAGCCACACTCCCACCCAGCCTGGGCTCACCTGGAACTGCCTGAGGGTGCCCTCGATGGCCTCATCCAGATCAGCAATAAAGAGATTTCACTGACCTGGCCCCAGTGCTGAGCCCTGGGGACACCCTTGGATGTGACTCCATTCCTCAGCTGCTCCATTCCCAGAGCAGCCAGGCCTGAGCAGAGCTGTGGGGCCAGAGCCGGCTGGGCTGTGCTGGGGAGAGGCCCTTGGTGCTGCCCAGAGCTCAGGGCAGCTGGCAGAGCTTGCAGGGAGCTGGGCTGGGCTGGGAGAGCCTGGCACAGAAACCATCAGTGTCCATCTCAGCCTGGCTGAGCGTGCAAGGCCAGGAAGATCATCCAAGGTCCACAAGTTCTCTGTGTGGGAGCTGAGTTTTGGCCCCTTGAGCCGTCCCAAGTGCTGGGGCTGCACCTCCAGCTCCAGAGGAGATGTGACAGGTGGGAGCAGAGACAAATAATTCCTGCTGGATTCTTTATTGTGTT
This sequence comes from Taeniopygia guttata, assembly GCF_048771995.1. Lineage (NCBI taxonomy): Eukaryota > Metazoa > Chordata > Aves > Passeriformes > Estrildidae > Taeniopygia > Taeniopygia guttata. Next base: position 6,230,829 of record NC_133053.1, read on the forward strand.
TGCCTGTACAGGCGACCTGGATCCATATGTAGATGAGGTGTTTTGTGTCAGATAACACTGTGAGAGTGATAAGAATAATATTTTTTAGCTGAAAATTATATTTCACACATAGTGGACAATGAGAAAAAAATCCACATATGATCACAAGAGCATCTGAGTTTTTCAGAGGATGAGAGACTCATTGATGTTCCAGCAGCCAAACCTGCTCAAATATTTTCAAAGGCTTTCAAAGGCTTCCTTGAGATGAGATGTGACCACCAGAGGCCAAGGCCAGCCAGAGCTCTCTGTTCTGGCAGATTTTGTCTGGGATTACCCACACATATATGGAATTTTTCAGGAGGAGCATCCATTTTGGCTGTGGGCACCTGCAAAGATGGATGGTTCTTTTCCATAGGAAGGAAACCACAGAGCCCTGTGAGGCCCTGCAGTGTCACACTGGTGGTGTCATATTGGATCCTTGGTTCCATGAAGCCCAGATGTGTCACACTTGGCTCTTGTTTCCATGGGGCTCCATAGTGTCACAATGGCCCCTCGGTTCAATGAGGCCTTGTGGTGTCACAATGGTTCAGTGAGGCCTTTAGTGTCACAAGAGTGTCCATGATTCCATAAGTGTTGGAACCCTGGATGCTGAGAATTTTAAACTTGCTGTGCTGAAAGGCACAGACTTGCAATAGAGCACTGCATTTGACCTGAGGCTGTGGAGAAGGCTTCCAAAATTGCTTAACCGCACTGGGGTTATGGGTGCGTAGTTGGTTAGAGATGTATACTACCACAGGGTGGAAAAGTTAGATTTTGGGGGTTTAGAACATAGTAATAAATATGAAGCAAGATGGAGGTGTTAGGGTGGAGACAGGTTCTTCTTATTTAACTTCTTCTTAGCTTCTTCTTCATGGGTTTGGGTGATATTTTGTGATTGGACCGAAAAGTCCGCACTGCTGGCTTCAGGGATCAGTTATTGGGTTAAAAGGGAAAATAATTTAGGTGTCATTTCTTGGTTGGATAGTTTTAAAAGACCTTGTAACAAGAGCTATTTGGCCATTTTGTGACTTGCTAATGAAAGACTGCAGAACTCACAGTTGTGAGGCTGCAACACTGATAAGAAACAAGAAGCACCTGAGTCTGAACCTGAAATATGGTCTCAAGTACCTTCAATCCTGACCACGAGACAGGCAGAAAAAACAAGCAGAGAACCCACACAGAAGCCCTGGCAGTGTGACAACAGACCATTGGTTTCACTGAGCCCCACAGTGTCACGATGGTCCCCTTGGCTCCACGAGGCTCTGAAGTGCCACAGAGGCCCTTTGGTTTCACAAGGCCTCAAAATGTAGAAATGGTCTCCATGGTTTCATGAGGCCCTGCTGGGTCACAATGGACCTTTGGTTCCGTGATGCCCCAGAGTGACACAATGGTGACACAATGGTTCCATTGGACCCTTCATCCCATGGAGACCCACAGTGTTCACTGTGGTCCCCTTGATTCCATGAGGCCCTGCCACGCTCTAATGGCCCCTTGGTTCCAGTGGGTCCCAAAGAGTCAGAACAGTCTCCATTGTTCCATGAGGCCCCAGAAAGTCACTGTGGTCCCCTTGGTGCCACAGGGCCCCACAGTGTAACAATGGACTCTTGGCTCCATGAGGTGCCACGCTGTGTCACAATGGCTCATGGTTCCATGAGACCGCACAGTTTAACAATGGTCCCTTGGTTCCATGAGGCCTTGCTGTGTCACAATGGACTTGGGGTTCCATGAGCTTTCCTACTGCCAAAAACAGTCTCCCTGGTTCCACAGTGTCACCATGGTCCCGTTGTTCCATGAGGTTCCATAGCAGAACCTTGGTTCCATGGCCACCTTGGTTCTGTGTGACCTTGCAGTGTCACAATGGAGCTGTGGTTCCACGAGGCCTTGCTGTGTCAGAATGGCCCCTTGGTTCCAAGAGGTTTCTCAGGGTCACAATGGTCTCCTTGGATCCGTGGTGTCACAATGGGCCATTGGTTCAATGTGGCCTCAGTGTGCCAAAATGGATTTTGGTTCCATGGGATTCTGCTGTGTCACCATGGACCCTTTGTTCCATGAGTTTGGACAGAGTCACAGGTAACTCCTGGGTTCTGTGAGGCCCCATGGTCACCAAATCTCTGAAATATCAGAACAAGACTCCTTAACACTAAATTGCTATTTAAGAGGGGATCATTTATTCAGGCCTGAGGTCTAGTGAGGGATAACTCCTAACCTTATGTGGACATGTAACTCTACCAGTGTGTTGCTTATACACAGTCACTAAATGTGAATTACAATTTACCCATTTCCATAAAACACACCCCAAGTTCCCAGGTTCAGTCCTTGCTTTTTCTATCACTGCATTCTTGAGCCAGATGTCTTCTACACTTCCAACTGTCCTTGCTGGAAAAGCAGCTCCTGCACACCTTGTTCCTGTGTTAAAAGTTCACAGGCACAGTAAAAACTGAATTAACCCTTTTGGTATCAAGGCCAAGCCTTTGTGTGGCCAGGCAGGGGCAGCAGGAGGCAGAGCTGCCAGCAAAGGAAGGGCCAGCGAGGTGGGGCAGCCGGGGATGACGACAGCCTGCAGGGACAGAGGCGCAGGGCAGGGACACCGTGGGACAGCCTGGGCTGCAGAGGGCACAGGGATGTGCAGCAGCTGCAAGGCCCTGACAGAGCCAACCTGTGCAGCACTTTGGCCATGGCTGCTGGCCCTGGGCCTGAGGCCACGAGGGGACAAGTGACCCTTGCAGCCCTGGGGCCTCAGTGCCTCCTTGTCCCTGCTCAGCAGCCTGGCAGGGGCCGCCCCATGGTCCTGCCCTTGGCATGGCACATCCCCACATCCCAGTGCCCATCCCGGGAAGAGCCCTGAGCAATGAGGGAGGGACAGGATCTGCCTTGCCAGGGGCTGGGGCTCAGGCCTGGGCCCTTTGCATTCCTGAAACACATCCAGGTTTGCTCAGCACCAGAGACACCTTTCCCTTGCTTGTCCCCAGCTGTCATCTCTGCCCCCAGTGTTCTGCTCTGACTGGAACCTGGGGACACTTTCTCAGTCCTGTCCCTCAGTGGGACCCATTAAAACTTCAAGAAACTTTGGAGTTTTAATTTAACTTTGAGTTCTTGAGAAGTTTTTTGAAGACACACTCAGGGACTGAGTCTGATGTAAACAACACCAAATCCCTGAGAGGGTCATTAAAGTTTTCCTATTCCAGTTGTGGAGAAAGATTTCAAAGTGCTTGTAAGGAATACACATTCCTGTTTTAAAGGATGTATTTTATTACATTTCTCTTTAGATCAGAGGCAATTGCAGCATTCTGTGATTGATATTGAGCCAGGGTCTCCCCTCAGGAGCTCTGGCCTGCTCAGAGAAGCTGTGCCCTGAGCTCTGGCCCAGCGTGGACAACCTTGCTCCACATTGCCCAGGCCCATCCTGTCTGTCCTCACTCACCTGGGACCTGCTGTGCCTGCAGGGCTGGCTGCACCCAGCCTAAGAGGGGTTTTCCCTTTTTCTATGTTTGAAGCAATCTAAAACTCCTGAGTTTCCCCATGAAAACAGACACCTTCCTCAGGTGTGTGCCAGCCCAAGGTGCCACTGAAACCACTCCAGACCGGCCCTGGGCCAGCTGTGAGGGTGGATCATCAGCGCAAGCTGCACTGGGCCACTGCAAGGGGCTTTGGCCATGGGCACTGCACTGACCCCACTGCTGGGTTTGGCTGCCACGGCAGCCCTGAGAAATTAAACTGTCCTTGGAAACACTGGGGAGGACTGGGACATACTGGGGAACACTGGGAATGCTGTGGGACACACTGGGACACACTGGCAGTGATGCTGTGGAGGGCTGGGACAGCCTGGGAACATGAGGAATGCTGAGGGGGAATCTGGGTGGACTGGGATGGACTGTGGGGCTACACTGGGACACACTGGGACATATTGGGAGTGAAACTGGGAGTAAAACTGGCGGATACTGGGACAAACTAGGGACATTGTGGGGAAAACTGGGCAACACTGGGGCATACTGGGGATAACACTGGGAAGAACTGGGAGGGCTTGGGAATGAACTCAGGTGTATTGGGAGGGACTGGGCTGTACTGGGAAGGACTGGAGGGGAACTCAGTTTCTACTGGGCTGTACTGGGGATGAACTGGGCTGTACTGGGAGGGCCTGGAAGGGCACTGGCGTCGTACTGGGCTGTACTGGGGATGAACTGGGCTGTGCTCGGAAGGACTGGAGGGGTAGAATGGGCTTTTCCTGTCCCCGCCGCCTCCCATTGGCCGAGGCTTCCGCCTATCACAAGTCCCAACCAATCAGCGCCAGGTATCATGGCTTTGTGGGCGGTGCCTGAAGTCTGCGCCATCTTTTCTTTTGCCTACAACTCCCACCATGCCCCGCAGCCCAGTAGAGCCCCATTGGGGCCCGGACTACAACGCCCGTCATGCCCCGCACTCCACAGAACACCCCCCCCCCCCGGTATCCGCCCCCCTCTCCCCCATAAGTGTCCCCCAGACCCTCCGGGATCCCCAAGTGCCCCTCAGCGCCCATTCGGGACCCCCCGAAAGCGTCCTTGCATCCCCTGAGTGCTCCCAACCCCACAGATCCTCAGTGCAGCCATTTCTGAGCATTCCTCTCCGCTCATCTCCCGCGGCACCAGAGCTCCTTAGAACACAGTTCCGCACCTCAAATTCCTGCCACGCCCTGCGCCCTAAGGAACCCGGTTAAATCTCTCCAAGCTCCCCCCGAGTGTTCCAGAACCCTCGAGGACCTGAAGTTCGCGTCTCGTATGCAAAAGTGTCACCCGAGGGTTTTCCCGGACCCCAAACACCGCGTCCGAGCCACTTCCGGGACTACAGCTCCCATCATGCTCCGCGGCGCCCGTCCAGCGCTGGTCCAGCCGTGACTTCATCTCCCGTCATGCCCCGCGCCCCACCGAGAGCCGCTGTAGCTGCGCCTAGAACTCCCGTGATGCTCCGCGGCCCCGTTACACCGTATTGTACCCGCGCCTACAACTCCCATCAGCCCCCGCGCCCCAGCGAGCCCCGCCCGAGCCCCCCGAGTGCTCCCCCGGACCCCGAAGGGCCCCAAATTCCCCTCCCTGACCTCCAGGGGGCCCCCTGAACCCCCGAGTGCTCCCCCGGACCCCGGAGGGCCCCAAATTCCCCTCCCTGACCTCCAGGGCCCCCCTGAACCCCCGAGTGCTCCCCCGGACCCCGGAGGGCCCCAAATTCCCCTCCCTGACCTCCAGGGGCCCCCTGAACCTTCGAGTGCTCCCCCGGACCCCGAAGGGCCCCAAATTCCCCTCCCTGACCTCCAGGGGCCCGGACCCCCGAGTGCTCCCCCGGACCCCGAGCTGCCCCTCAGAATCCCTGAGTGCCCCTCCAAGTGCCCACCCGGCTCCCCCAGGTATCCCCCAGACCCTCGAGTTCTCTCTGAATTCCCTCCCCAGACACAAAACTGCCCCAAATGTGCCCCAGAAATGTCTCCATGGACCCCAAAGTGGCCGCTTTTACCCTGCCTGTGAAAATGATAAAAAATGATGACAAAAGTAATAAAAAAAAAGGAAATTAGAATAAAGAGGGCAAAATCAATAGCCAATAGTGGCCAATGAATTAATGAAGGGAATTGTATTACTTAGAACCAATGACCAATAATTTTTTGATTGCAAAAAACATAGAGATTTTTTAATACAAGCATTAAAATGAAATAATAAAATATAGAATAATATTTTTATGCATAGGCAAAATAAAATTTTAATTGTTATTAATCTAAAATTAATTAATTAAATTAATTTAATTCATTCATTCAATTAAAATTTAACTAAATTTTAATTATGAAAAAAATTCATAATTTTTTAAAAATGTTTTGGGGTGTCAGTCCCAGGTGGGCAATATCTGGGGGTAAGGGGATGTGGTAAATGGATGTGATTCATGCTGAATAAGCTGTTGTCCTAGATTGCAAGGCAAGATGTATTCAATTGCCATCTGTTAGAGGTTGGTTCACTGCATTGTTTATTTTATCTTTTTATTTTCTTCCCTAATAAAGAACTGCTATTCCTGCTCCCATATTTTTGCCTGAGAGCCCCCTTTAACCTCAAATTTATTGCAATTAAGATGGACAGGGTCTACATTTTTTTTTTTTCCCCCATTTCAGGGGAGGCTCCTGCCTTCCTTAGCAGACTCCTGTCTTTGCAAACCAAAATAGATTTTGGCACCCAACATGCGGCTCGAGGGCACAGAAACAAAAAAGGGAATAACAGTTCTTGAGGAATCCAATTTTTTGTGCTGCTACAGAAACCTCGTTAAGCGGCACCCTGTGCTCCAGCCTGCCCTGGTTTGGGTGACACATAACCATGGCTGCATTTCTCCATTTGCAGACCCTTATCTAAACATGGTTCCTACAGCCAAGGCTGCTGTGGCTGTTCTCCGGTTTGTTTTATGGGTGAATAAGGGGAAGAATTCATGGATTTTTAACTTCCTCTGGGAAGCAGGCACATGGATTCACAGCTATCACACACTGACTGTGCTTTTGGGGTTACTTTAATAATGGCACCTACTGTGAGGAAATGACGCCGGGGGAAATTTTCTCCCAACCCTTTAACCATCTCTTTGGGTCTGCCCCACCAGTTTGTGAAGGGTTCAGATCCACTCCAATGCCAATGTTATCATACAGGGGCTGGTGTTGCTGTTAGCCCTGTTCTATTTAGCACTGAGAGACAAGGGAAGATTACCCTGGATAACCACCCTGACACCCACCCCAGAACCTGACACGGCCCCAGAGACCAGGGATGCTGCTGCCCCAGAGCCTGACCCTGCCCCACAGCCCACCCCAGATATGACCCACCCAGACTGGGTGGGGGTCTGCTGAAGGAGATGCATGAGATGCTGAAGGAGTGCATTTCCCCAGCTGGTGAGAAGCCCTCCCCCTGCCTCAGAAAAGGAGAGTCTGATGGTGCAGCAGTGGAACCCACAGATTTTACAACTGTCCAGGTTCCAGCTGAACCACAAAGGCAGCCACAGCCAGCAGCAGTTGCCCCTGTAGAAACAAGGAGGTCTAAGATGAAACCAGAGCACCCAGATAAGGGAAAGCCCTCACAACCCACAGGGGAGCCAGAGGTTGTGATCATCACTGAGTCCCTGATGTACAAAAGTCCCTGATGTAATCTGCACAAGGACATTGCACGATGGAGACGTGAGGCTTATACAACCTGACTACTTCAAGTCTGAGACCTCATGGACCTCATGGGTACAGGTGTCCAGCTGGATGGTGGTGAGGCAAGGAATTTGGGACCCTTGACCCAGGACTCAGGTATGAATCAGATTTTTGTAAGGGAGCCAGGGTCTCTTTCCTTCTGGGAGGGGCTTTTAATGAGGGTCAGAGAGAGGTTTGTCCATAGGGAGAGAACACAGGAGCACCACCACAGAACGTGCTGGAAAGCCCTTGAGGAAGGGATCCAACAGCTGAGGGAAGTGGCAGTGTTGGAGGTACTCTTTGGGAGGGATGGACAGCACGATAATGACCCCGACAAGGTCAGGTGCACAGGGCAAATGCTGTGGAGTCTGGCAAGTCTGGGGCCATCTCAGTACACCGCCTTCATTGCCACGATTAATGCCGATAACAGCCGAGAGACAGTGGGCTCTGCTGCCAACAGCTCAGAAATGGTGAGAGTGTGATCCATGGCCCAGTGCAGGCTCATGTCTCAGAAATGGTGAAAGTGTGATCCATGGCCCAGTGCAGGCTCATGTCTCAGAAATGGTGAGAGTGTGATCCATGGCCCAGTGCAGGATCATGTCTCAGAAATGGTGAGAGTGTGATCCATGGCCCAGTGCAGGCTCATGTCTCTGCTGTGCTCAAGGAACTCCAAGAGGAGATGAGGGAGATGAGGGAGGAGGTGAGGAGGAACAGTTCCCACATTGCCCCAGTGCGAGTCACAGCCCCAAAGTCAGAGCCCAACGTTCCCCAGGCAGAGAGAGAGGGAACGCCCCACGGGCTGGCCTGGGGTTCTTTCTGTGTGACCATGGGGGAGACATGGGAAGGTGGGATGGGAAACCCATTTCTGTCCTGGCAGCGAGGGTGTGTCAGCTCAAGGAGGTGAAATGCGGATGAAAAATTAAACCCTGCAATTCTAATAAAGATTTGTAAGGAATGGGTATGTTTATTTACAGTGTTGTGGACGCATGTCGGGACTTATTGCTTTTTAATGGACATGAACACTTTTGAGAACTTTTGATCTTTTTTTATTACTTTTATTAATTTCTATATATATATAATTTTATAATAGGTTAATGCTTATTTATTTTGCTGATTTTACATTATACTTATAGTTAGTTATATTTGTACTCAGTTTTTTCCAGAAAGTACAGAAAGAACTCCTGGGTCACTCTGCCCTGTCTGTTTCAAGGTCTGAGGAGTCTTATCTTTTAGTGTGGAAATCTGCATTCTTTCTCCTCAGCTGGGGTAGTTTTGTTAGGCCTGCAGTCACCAGACTAAACAGCATATTTAGCAAGCTCAAAGTGGTACATTTCACCTAAATTTAAATGGATTTCTACTTTGTTAAATTTTTACTCTGTCTCGTTCCCCCTTTCCTTAAGATGATAAGTATATTTTTTTACTTAATGCAAATCTTGACATTAGTAAGTGCCTCTTAGTGCTTTACTATGTACATTTGACTTATTAGGTACAATTATAGTAGTATAAGGAGTTCTTAAGTATATAAAATCTTTACTAGCATATACAAGCACAGTTTTCTGATCTGTGGCTGAATGAATCTCGAATTGGCAGATAAACAGTGGCTTTGTGTACAGTAAGTACCAAGGTGTTATGAACAATTACAGTAGACTTTTTAATCCAATTAAAAAGATTTATTAATGGTAGGAAACGAAAGCAAATCAGCGCGCTGGGCAGCAGTTATTCTAACTACCGCGCTTTCGTGCCCCATTCCCCCCCAACTTATTGGGTCTTCTCCTCCGGAAGTGTGACGTTCTGGTGTCTTTTCTGCGCAGGTGCACTCTGTTGCTAGGTGGTCGTTTTCTGCCTTTTGGTGGTCGTGGGATGAAGGCCAGTAGTCTTCCTCAGGGTTGTTCCTGTGATCTGGGAATTCTCTCAAAACAAGAAATGTTATCTCTAGGCACGTTTACTCGCATTCCACAAGATTACGGAACTGTCCTTGAAGATATTCGCTTAGGTGCCTAACAACCTCCACTCCCTAAATTAGTTTTAACTCCCTAAAGCAGTGTGTAACGAAGTTGTCCTTGAGAGATATTCTGGAATGCTTGGCAAAATGAGAACATGTTCAGACAAGTGAAAACTCTAAGTGAAGATTCTATTTTATAGATGTGAAAACTCTATATTATGAACAAAAAGGCCTTATTTTCCTAACAAAGGCAGTGGCCACAAATATAGGTTACAGATGCTTTTCACCTTCTCCTGTATGATCAAAGCTGCTGTTGCCTGTATCCAAAACTGTGCTTGTATAAAACTGAAAGCTAAAGACACATAACTTGTGATCTTGGACCCCGGCCTTTTAGGGATAACTGTAGGGGTTGTTTTAAATTTCTTAGTTTAGTTGCTGAAGTGGCTAGCTCTCTTATAGATTTAGTATACTGATTAGAACTTGGGACTAAGGCCATTGAGTATTCTTTTGGATAGAGGTATTTTAGGATTTTAATTACAATTATATACAAAGCAATTTTATAAATAAAATTATAAATTACTCTCTCTGCTACAATATATTCATTTTGCTTGAATAAGTTTTAGTTTTAGTTCATTGTTTTTTGGTGTTAGTTTTTAAGGGGCTTTTGGGGCTTGTTTTATTTGAGCGTGGTGGATCTAGGCATTCTGCTTTTTAATCTTGATTGTGGTGAGTGTGGTGAGAAGTATCTGGAATGGTGTTTTTTTACTGCTTCTAAAGTCTTTTTTGGAGGAGACTTAAGGTAGACTTAATTCTTAGGCTGTATGTTATGTACTGGTTTACTTAGTGTTTTGTTTTGAGTTCTAGCTACACTTAATATTGTGACTGGAGCTCTAAAATTAGTATTATTTATTCTGGTGACTTTGACAGTTCTGGTGGGGAATGTTTCTGGCTACCTTGAAAATGTATTTGCTAATATTTATAAATATTGACACTTCCTTTTTTATGGGGGTTTTGAAAAGCCAATTTATTATTGCTGTCCAGATCCATGTCCCCTCTCAATCTGACCAAGTTTTGTCTGGGTTATTCCTGGGGTTAGTTTGGAGGCAAGGATCACACTGTCAGTTCACCTGGCATATAAGCTCCTGGCAATGATCATGATTTTTTAAATTAGGTATGTGTTATAAAAGCGTGGGGAAATTACTATTTATTTTTGATGTACTCTGTAACACTGGCAGCCTTGGTCATTTTGGGAAAGGAGCTACACTTTACAAAAGCTTTAAGTAGTTAGGCCTTAGTGTATTTTTTGGTGCTTCTCCCTTACTAGTGACTACACATATGGGAAGGGATTTCTGGCTCTATTTCAATGGTAGCCTGTAGCCCATCCTTCTTGGTTATATGTTTTTTTTAAATAGTATTATTATTTTTTGGCTTACCTTTAAGGGAAATTTGTCTATAATTACTTTCTATTGCTTTCTTTGCCTTTCCAATTTTTTCTTTTCTTAATTTTGAGCTCACTTTTTGGTGTGCTTTAATATGCATACTTTTAGCAGCTGGATTATCTCTTGTGCATGCTTGATGGTCTTTCCTTGCGAGGTCAGCAGTCCCCCCCCTCTCTCTAGACAGCTCCATGTGCGTGTATAACTCTGAATGCATATCTAGAGTTTGTTTGCCATTTTTAAGGCACAGGGCAGTGCAATAATCTTGGCTTTTTGCGCAGAGGTGCCTGTTGGTAAGGGTCTGGATTCTATTATCTCTTTGCAGGTATTGACTGCATATTTAGCATGTTGCTTTTTACTGGCAACGTAGCTGCTCCCATCAGTGAACCAGGTCTCTGCATCACCCAAAGGAGTGTCCTTGAAGTCTGGGCAGCTGGAGTAAGTAGTTTCAGTAGTCTCTGGGCAGTCGTGGTGTACTGCTTCTTCTTGATTTCTACTGCTTAATTTTTTACTGGTCATGTCTCTTCCTTAAGCCTGATTACTGGGGGGGCATTCTTTGCCCTCCGTGGTATATTAGAGGCTTATACTTTAAAAATACTTGTCCTAATACCTCTTAATGAATTTCTTCTTCATTTTAAATGGCTGTTAATGTTAAACTTAATACTTCTATGTACCTTTGATCATTTACCTCTAGAGTAACCTCCTCATTCTAGAATGTTTAGCCAGTTGAGCATATACAGAAATTTGTAAATACTCTCTTGTTACTTTAAAGGTTTGCAAAAGTATGCCTTCTCAGACTGGCCAGTTTTTCTCTACACTACAACATAATTTTTCTCTACATTTTCTACAGGTACTAAAGCTTTATTTAAAAGTGAATATATGGCCCCTGTATCAACTAAAATTCCAGCTTTTTTTTTTTTTTTTCCTGGATCCCACTGCCTCTCTCAGAGGGGTCTGTTACCTCCTAGTTCTGGATGAGATTAGACTGCCAGGAGGGGGATGGGTTTGAGTGGATATACCTTTGGAGCCTGAGTTTTCTTCCCTTTCAGGGAGATCTTAATCTTCTGTTACTTTAGGAGGAGCTTTTTACAAATCATATATGCTTTTGTGTTTCAGGATGATGAGTTTTGTCTGATTTCATATATCACTGCCTTATACTGCATGCTGAGCAACACATTTTATTTGCTTTCTCTTTGCTGTGGTTTTTTTTTTTTTTTTTTTTTGTTTTGTTTTGTTTTTTTAAGAGCTAACACCAGTGGGTCAGAAGGAACTCTGAACCCAGTTACTCTGCCATTCTGGGTGATTATTTAAGGTGAAAAAACATATTAGCATACAAGACCTCACCTTATTTGCTTTCCTGTATTAAAACAGCATTGGTTGCAATAAGGTGTTATAAATCCTTTAGTTTTCTGAGCTGCCCTTATTGGAGGCTTTCTGGGAACCTCTTTGCTTTGGTTAGTTTTTATTGCTTATACTATTTTGTTTCTACCCAAGCCTCATGGTCTTTTTTCAGTTTTTCTCACACACAGACTTTCCAGGTCGCAGGTATGAGATGCGATCATTTACAGATAAGCTTTAAGATCTCAGGTTCTGAATTGGCTTGATTAGGAGCCTTCAATTTACACTTGGGGCATGGAACAGCAATACTAGCCCTTCTCACAAACTCTGCATTGTAATAGTACTCATACAAGGTGCCAGCCTCTTAATGCACCAAAAACTCCCGGGAATCGCCTGCAGGCTATTCTGTTTATCACTTTGGCATTTTTCCTTTATTTAACCCCTCTTTTACAAAATCTCAGTCTTTTCTAGTTCTCTTCTCACACAATCTAATTAAAGCATTGTTTCTACTGACACTTATTTTGTTGCCCTGCAAAAGGCTGTGCTTGTTATAGCAAAAACTCTGATATGCCCACAAACACAGAACCCTGTCCTTATCTCAAATTAAAGGAGAGTCAGGGCTTACCTTGCTGTGAGGGAGGAATTCTTGGAATTCCTTTAATTTGTTTTACTACAGTTAAACATAAATCATTATAGTGTAGCTCTTCTGCATAAAATGCTACACTTGTTGCAAAAAAAAATCTTAAAATCTCTATAAATACAACTATATAATCTCGAGAATTAAAATACTATAATGTGGGGGAAGAATCACACGAACTCACTGGGAAACTCACTGGAGGTATCTCTTAAAGTGTCCCCTTTTCTCAACACACCACAGCATAACAGCGCACAGTAAAATTCCAGGAATCCAAGTCCGAACCACTGGGGCAGAGGAACCCCCGCAGTTCGTCTAGCCACTGTTCAAATGCACACAAATCACCGCCTTTAAACACAGTGCACGTCCTCAGCCCCGTTTCTCCGCTTGTTTCCCTTCCCCGCGGGCACTCCCTGCCCGCACAGCCGATCCCCGCCGGGCCTCGGTTCTCACTCGGCCGCTTCAGACACGAGTGAACTTCTCCCCCCGCCCGCAGGTGCACTCCCTCGCTCCTGGTTCACCCTTCATACAGCAGCACCCGCACGGCTGCAAACACACGAACCGCACAGTGTCGGGCACCACCAGCACACAAAGCTCGGCTTCACTCGGCTCAGCCCAGAGCCGCTTGGGCCGCTCTATGGGAGCAGTGACCTCGTCTGCAGCCCAGCGCCCGATCGGCCGGGCTGCCCCAGGCCCAGGAGCGAGGCCGGACCCTGCCGGCTCTGAGGGACTGCCCGGCAGTGCTGCTCTGGCACCCCAGGGCCCTCTCAGTCCGGCCCTTTATCGCACACCAGCGCTCCTTGGCTGTCTCCGCAGGTGGCAAGTGAGGCAGAGCAGAGCCCCTCCAGGGAAATTCCCCGGGTGCAGGTGGCAAGTGAGGCAGAGCAGAGCCCCTCCAGGGAAATTCCCCGGGTGCAAGTGGCAAGTGAGGCAGAGCAGAGCCCCTCCAGGGAAATTCCCCGGGTGTGCCAAGGAGGTCTGTTCTACCCCCTGCCCCTGCGAGGACAGAAAATCTCCTGCCTGGCTCGCCATGATGAAACGCGGATGAAAATCAAACCCTACAATTCTAATAAAGATTTGTAGGGAATGGGTATGTTTATTTATAGCACTGTGGACGTATGTCAGGACTTATTGCCCTTTAATGGACATGCGTCCACAGCGTTATAAATAAGCATACCCATTCCCTACAAATCTTTATTACAAATGTAGGGTTTAATTTTTCATCTGCGTTTCTGTGGTAGGTAAGGGACAGGCGAGCGGAAGATTACGGGGTGTGACGGAAAGATAGACCCATCCCCCTCTCTCTCTCCCCCACGCTATCTATCGACCCCAGAAGCCTCAGAAGAATGCAGCCACACCTGCCCTGGTAAATTTCCACTACCCAACTAACCCCTAAGACCCCCAACCCCCCTCTGACGTAGCAAAGACCCCTAAAAACTATTTAAACCCACGAGATAGGATAATAAACGCTTTTCAACCGTCTGCCATATTGGTGTCTGCGTGTGTTGACTAGCCCGAGCAGCCTGGGCGAGGCCAGGCTGCCGTGCTGTTCCCTGAACCAGGTCTCTGGTTGTCTTTTATAAAGGCTACAGTTTCCCAGGAGCAGGAAAAGCCCCATTCCCTATTTCCTTGTGGGTGCAGCCTGGAACATCCACTCAGAATGATGAACTTTCTGACAGCCCTGCTGAATGACACCAGGACAAGGTCAGTGAGAAACACAGGAAAATGTGTTTTGCTAGGAAATTACAAAATTATTTCTTTCTGTCACATTAATTTTTAGTCCATTGCAGTTCTGTTTTCAGTGTGCCACCTTCTCAGCTGATTGTGTTTGTGTCCTCCTTTCTCTCCTGCCTCTCTTTGCCTGTTCTGTTTCTCTCTCAGTGTCTCTCTGGACCCAGGGCAGCTCCCACCAAAGGCCCTGCCCTGATTTCATTTCTAGTGCAGGAACTACAACAACCACGGGTGAAGTTATGAAGGCTGGCAGTGAAATGTCACTGTAAGATCTTGCTGCACTTGGCTTTTGGCCCCTTCTTAAGAGCTTTGCCTTCAAGGGCAGGAACATCTTTTCCTGGCTGGGAACTGGAATTCCAGCCCCTGGCAGCGTGTGCCGTGGATCCCAGAGGGGCATTCCCGAGGCTCCCAGGGTGCTGCTCCTGCCGTGCCTCCCAAGAAGCTGTGCAGGGCAGGGGACAAGGTGCAGCAGCTCCGTGGGCTCCTGCAGCACGCAGCAAAGGTGGCTTTGCTGGGCATTTCCCAGCACATTCCCGGCTGCAGGCAGAGGGAGGGAGGGAAGGGAAGCGAGTCCCTGACAGAATCCCGGAACGATTGGGGTGGGAACGGAGCCTGCCCGCGGGTTCCGATCCCGGGAGGGAGAGACGCCTCAGCCCCAGCGAAGGTGCAAATGAGACCCTGGGAGCGCAACCTGCGGATTTGACTGAACATGGATTGAACTGAACAAGAAATGGGAAGGCGAAAGGGAGAGGAAGAAATAGTAAAGGGATCTCAGAGAGAGAGAAAGAAATCGGAAAAGGTCTCAGAGAGACAGAAAGAAATCGGAAAAAGGTCTCAGAGAGACAGAAAGAAATCGGGAAAAGGTCTCAGAGAGAGAGAAAGAAATCGGGAAAAGGTCTCAGAGAGACAGAAAGGAATAGTAAAGGGATCTCAGAAAGAGAGAAAGAAAACGGAAAAAGGTCTCAGAGAGACAGAAAGAAATCGGGAAAAGGTCTCAGAGAGACAGAAAGGAATAGTAAAGGGATCTCAGAGAGAGAGAAAGAAATCGGGAAAAGGTCTCAGAGAGACAGAAAGGAATAGTAAAGGGATCTCAGAGAGAGAGAAAGAAATCGGAAAAGGTCTCAGAGGGACAGAAAGAAATAGGAGAAGGCTCCGGCCCGGCCTCCGCAGCTCCCCGGGACACCCGCCGGGCGCAGCACCGCTCACAGTTCCAGCCAATCAGAGAAGGCGCTGAACAATTTCCAGCCAACCAGAGCTCTTCTCGCCGATGAGTCACCAGTTGCCGGGCGGCCCCGCCGCGCCCCGCGGCCCCGGAGCAGAGTTCGGGGCTCGGGCCGGGGGGACGGACCCGCCCCGGGGGGGTCCCCGAGCCCCCTGCCCGCCCCGGGGCCGGCCGGGGGCTGCCCCACCCACAGCCGGGGCTGCGGGGCCGCGGGCACAGGCTGGGAAAGGGAGCTCCGGGCTGCAGCGGAGGGGCTGCGGGAGGAGGAGGAGGGACAGGAGGAGCGGCGGGAGCAGGAGCGGGAGAATCCCGCCGCTCGCACCGCCCGCACGCCGGGGCTGCAGCACCCCCTGCCCCGCCAGCATCGCCCCAGCCCCGAGCCGCAGGGCAGGGGGAGGCCGAGCTCGCCCCGGCGCTATCGAGGGGTCTCCGGGAGGATTTTTCTGGAGAGCGCTCGGAGCCGGCAGATGCCGAGCCCCGGATCCCTCCGGGCTCCCCAAGAGGAGCTTTTTCGGGGGGAGAGGAGCTGTGATCGCCCCTCGGAGGGTCCCGGGGGACCACGCGGGGCTGGCCCGGTGCTGACAGGGCGGGACATTGGTTTTGGGGATCCCCGTGAGAGCCGGGGCTGCGGAACGTGGGACCCCCGGGGCGGCAGAGGGGAAGGGGCGGTACCGGAGCTGGGGGACCCCCGGCAGCCGGAGATGAGGCGGGGACGGGACCCCTGAGCCTGGCAGGGCCTGTCCTGGGGTGACCTCACGATGCTCGTACCCCCATTGGTCCGTTTGGCCCCGAAATGAGTTCTGCACCCTCAGGGCTGGTTCTGAGAGCGAAGAGGGGGAGGAAGAAGCGCGCAGTTTGTTTTCAGGAGCTGCACTCACCCCTCCACATTCCGGCTCCTGGGCTGCCGAGATGCCTTAAGGAGCTGGGACAGAGGCCAGACGGAGCCAAGAGGAATAAAGAGGATATTTATTGAAGTGCCTTCAAAGGCCACACCCCGGCAGTACCGGAGCCATGGTCGGGGCTCTGCCCGGATGGCTCCAAGATGGAAGCAAAGGAGGCCTTGGTCATGAGTTCTCACATTTTTTATAAGTGTTAGTGCATTTGCATACAGGATTTAATGGCCCAATTAATAGCTTCAAATTATGAACTTTCATCCTCCTTGCTTGCTTGCTTGCCTGCCCTCCTCTTTTCCTGTTGTTTATGCTTTAGTCCTGAAGTTTGAAGAGATTGTCCTTGACTCTCCAGCTAGAACAGGATTGCTTTGTCTTCACCGCCCTGTGAAAAGATCCCAGGAACACCTAATATAGAGCTAGAAGCTGCACACCAAAACAGAACAGAAAAACTGAAACCTGAGGTATCAGTTGTCTGCCAACAGACAGTGGGACAGAGCTCTCCTTTGCTTTTAGTTAGTTTTTAGCTCGCTGAGGCAGAGAAGTTCCCTGGCCTGTGGTTTTGCTTTTTCTCTGGAGCTGTTTAAACCTGCTCTGGACTGAACACTCAGAAGAGCACCGGCAGCTCACACCTGTGGCCCACCGGGCTGGGCCTGGGCCATGGAGGGACTGATCAGAGACTGAGTGAGCCGAGCTGCAGCCCACGGAGGGACTTTCTGAGTTTGTCATCTCTTTTGGAGCAACAACAGGTTTTATTGTTTATTATTGTTCATTTTTTGTGCTGGTGAATGCTTTGCCTGTAAAATAAACAGTTTTTTTCTACTTTTCTCCAAGGAAATCTTTTCCTGAACTGGTGGGGGAGAGGCCACTTGAATCTGCTTTCTAGAAAATCCCCTTTGGGGGTTTTCTCCCAGATTTGCCCTAAACCAGGACAGGGTGGTGGGGAGAGGGGGGAGCCCCAAGTGCCTGGACTGGGGGGAGGCTGGAGAGGGGGACCCTTGTACTGCAAAACCCCCCAACATCCCTAAGCAGGACCCTGGAGAAGGGGGATCCCCAGGAGCCATGAGGATCCCCAGCAGCCCTGAGACGGGGGACACCAGAACCCCAGAGGGATGAGAATGGAAATGGGACACTCCTGGTGGCTTGTTTTTATTCACTCATGATTTTTGGAGGTTTTTATGGACACCAGGAGACTTCTGGAGATGGATTTGGGCAGGAGGAATCCCCAACCCAAGCCATTCACACCTTGGTTTTCCTCAAACCAGGATTTCCCATTCCCAAACTTTGGCTGGATGGAGGAGGAGGCTGTGAGGAAGAGGAAGATGCCCCCGGACACCCAGGCAGGTGAGGAGGAAGTCAGTGCCCCTTTCCCCCTCTCTCCTGCTCCATCTCCCGGCCCAGCAAATGTCCTCCAAATGCATTTCCCCAAATGTGCAGCTTTTCTGCTCAACACCAACACACCCTTAGGAAACGCTGGCAAGGCTGAAGGACTTCATGTCCTTTCAGGACATGCACTCCAGCTCTAGCTCCTATTCCCAAGTGCCTTTCCAGGTGGAGGCTCAGACGGGCAGCCCCAGGCCCTCTACAAACACAAGCTGCTCAGTGCCTCTTCACCTGCCTCAACTCCTGCCTGCGCCCACGGCACCAAGACCAGGCTGTTCCCAGCCAGAGCCCAGAGCCCTGCTCCCGCAGGACGCTCTTGCCAGCACTTTCCAGGCCTCTCCGCTGTGCACACAGCGCTTTTCATGCCCGCTCCCGACAGGCTCTGGAAGGCAGAGCACAGCCTGGCTGCCTCTGCCACCAGCCCAGCCCAAACACAGGCGGAGGAAGAAGCAGCAGGGGCTGCTTTTCGGCCATGCCCAAGAGAGACTGGAAGGGTGCCCTCCCTCTGCTCTCACTTGCTTGGCTTTCTGACTGGCTCTGAGCCTGGGGCTGCCATTTCTCACTTGTGGGGACCAGAACCACAGCCGGGATCCCAGCACTGCCTGAGAGCGCTCCGGGCACTGGCAGGGTCGCGCGTCCCAGTCTCGGGCACCGCGCTGCTGCTTCCTTTGCCCTCAGGCACACCCAAAGCTCCCTGCTAAGCCCAGATGGTCGCTGGTTCTGCCCTCTCCCTGATCCTGTGCAGGGATGGAGCACTGCTGAGCCTTCAGGAAGCTATTTCTGAAAACTTCCAGCATTCCAAGCTCCTTTGCCCTCCGTGGAAGCTTGGCATGGAATCCCTCACAGCTGCCTTCAGAGCATACTCAGGTTGGCTCTTCCAAATTCCAGGGGCTCCAGGCTGCACAGCAAGATCTGCAACTCCACAGGGTTGTGGAACTGCACCTTCAG
Source organism: Taeniopygia guttata (assembly GCF_048771995.1). NCBI lineage: Eukaryota > Metazoa > Chordata > Aves > Passeriformes > Estrildidae > Taeniopygia > Taeniopygia guttata. Next base: position 6,249,527 of record NC_133053.1, read on the forward strand.
CACAGGCACCTCTCCAGCCTGATCTGCCCTCGTTCTGTGTGTGTGTGCACAGAACACGGCGTGGAAGAGAACAGCAGCAGGGGCCTGTGTGTCCCAGGGCCTGGGATTTGCGCCGCTTCAGCTCCACAGAGATGCAGGTAAGGGGGAGAAACCAAACTGTTTATTAATGGAAGGGAAAGGGAAGGGATGAGATGGGGCCAAAAAAAGGGAATGGGCAGCGTTTGAGGGCTGGAGGGAGGGAGCTGTCAACAGGGAGGGGGAAGGCAGCAGCTAAGGGAGCTTGCAGCAGGCACAGCTGTGGCCAGCATCATGAGTGCCTGGAGCTCCAGTGACATTGAGTCCTGCTGCTCTCTTCACTGTCTCCTGGTACTCTGCTTGGGACCCTGGTTCTCTGAATCCAGCAGATGACCTTAGTTCTGCATCTTTGTCCAAAAATTGCCTGAATTTCCAGGTTAGTGGAGGATGTGCTGTCATCTTCGCTCATGGCTTCAAGGGCTGGAAGACATGTAAACAACCACAGTCACAGACCAGGGGCTGTGTGACATCACAGAGACCTGTGTAACATCACAGGGGCTTTGTGACATCACAGGTCCTGTGTGACATCACAGAGAGCTGTGTGACATCACAGAGAGCGGTGTGACATCACAGAACCTGTGTGACATCACAGGGGCTCTGTGACATCACAGAGACGTGCATGTGACATCACAGAGAGATGTGTGATGTCACAGAGATGTCAGTGTGACATCACAGAGATGTCTGTATGACATCAGGGAGATGCCAGTGTGACATCACAGAGAGTTCTGTGACATCACAAAAAGCTGTGTGACCTCATAGGGTCATTGTGACATCACAGTGATGTCCAAGTGACATCACAGAGAGCTGTGTGACATCACAGAGGTGTCTGTGTGACATCACAGAGAGCTGTGTGACATCACAGAGATAACAGTGTGACATCACAGTGGCTGTGGGACATCACAAGGGCTGTGTGACATCACAGGTCCTGTGTGACATCACAGGTCCTGTGTGACATCACAGGAGGTGGTGTTACATCACAGAGCTGTCTGTGTGACATCACAAAAAGCTGTGTGACCTAATAGGGTCAGTGTGACATCACCGTGATGTCCTAGTGACATCAGAGGGAGCTGTGTGACGTCAGAGAGATGTCAGTGTGACAGCACAAAGAGCTGTGTGACATCACAGAGATCTGTGTGACCTCACAGAGATGTCTGTGTGACATCACAGAGATAACAGTGTGACATCACAAAGATATCTGTGTGACCTCACAGAGATGTCAATGTGACATCACAGAGATGTCTGTGTGACATCACAAGAAGCTGTGTGACCTCACAGGTTCAGTGTGACATCACAGGAGTTTGTGTGACATCACAGAGATTTCAGTATGACATAACAGAGAGCTTTTTTGACATCACAGAGATGTCTGTGACATCAGAGGAGGTTGTGTGATGTCACAGAGATGTCAGTGTGACCTCACAGAGAGCTGTGTGACATCACAGAGATGTCTGTCTGATGTCACAGAGATAACAGTGTGACACCACAGAGATGTCTTTGTGACATCACAGAGATGTCTGTGTGACATCACAGGCTCAGTGTGACATCACAGAGATGTCCATGTGACATCACAGAGGGCTGTGTGACATCACAGAGATGTCCGTGTGACATCACAGGGTCAGTGTGACATCACATAGATGTCCGTGTGACATCACAGAGGGCTGTGTGACATCACAGAGATGTCCGTGTGATATCACAGAGGGCTGTATGATCTTGCACCTTCTGGAAGATGGAGTATTGCCCACTCTGTATTGCCCGGAGGACATGCAATGTTTGAAGTGCCAGCTCTGACATGGCACTACTGACATCCTCTGTCAGGCATTGAAGGGCTGCAAGAGAGAGGAACAGAGCCACGGTCAGATCCCGACTCTGCGGGGAGCCGAGGGGATCCCCGCTGCCAGTGCTATCCCAGCCGGCTCTTTTCATGGCCGGGAGGGATCAGGGACCAAGGGGATCAGCCCGAAGCTGCTGGCCACGCATCCCCCAGGTGTCCCTGAAATCTCCGTGTGCTCTACCTAGGAGAGCAGAGCTCTCCGCAGCTGGGGCAGGGCTTGCAACTCGCCCCGGCAGCCCCCGCTGGCAGCCCGCTGCCCTGTCTCACCATTGCAGATCAGCTGGAGCTTTTCCTGCTGTCCCCTCAAGCTCCTCCCGGCCGTCCCTGGGAACACAGAGCCTGTCAGGCCCAGCGGCACAGCTCCCTGCCAGCGGCGCTGCCAGCCCTGTGCCCACACACCCTCCTGGCCCGGCTCGTGGCTCACCCATGAACCTGACGCCGCCTCTCGCAGGGGCTCCTGTGGGCTCTGCAGGTAGGGCAGGGCCCGGCGCAGGTGCTCGGCCACACTGCTGCTGTCCTCTGCCAGCTGCAGAGAGCGGCAGGAGGGAAGGGTTGGCCCCGCAGCCCCGCCGGGCCGGGGCTCCATGGGCACCCGGCTCGGGCCGCAGGAGCCTGGAGCAGAGCCCGCGCGGCCTCGGGCTGCAGCAGCGGGCAGGGGCACAGCTGCCAGCCCGCACACCGAGCACCGCGCTCAGGGGGCTTCTCCAGGCTGGGGCTGCGGCTTCCCGGCCCTCCTTACCAGGCACTCGGTGAACTTCCACAGCTCCTGGTTCTTCACCAGCTTTTCAAGATCCCTCCTCTTCAGGAACTCGGCCGCACAAAGCAGCGTTTCCTGAGAAGCCTGGAGAGCAGCAGAGACGCGGAGATGGCCCCACAGCCCAGGGCTCAGGACTCGTCCCTGTGCCAAGGCCTGGAGGAGGCTGCAGCCTGCGAGGTGCCAGGGCAGGAGGCAGCCCAGCCCCTGCCAGGGGAACAGCAGCAGCTGCCGAGTCCTCACCTCTGCCACTTGCTGGTTCTCATCCTGGCAGTGGAAGGAGAGTGGCAGCAGGCTCTGGTGCACGTGTGTCTTCAGAGCCTCTTTTTCATTTTCCTGTGGAAAAGTCATCAATGTTCAGAAGAGCAATATGGAGAGCAGCTGCACTTGGCTATTGTCCTGTATGAAGGGAAGAAATGAGACCTCAGCATCGGCTGCACGGAGCTCAGCTTGGTGCAGGGCTGCAAATCCATAGGGCACAAAGTGTCTGGGCAGCAGCCAGTGGCCGTGTCTGGGGGCAGTGAGCCTTACGCGGTCAAGGAGTGGCAGGAGCGCCTCAACCAGCTGCAGTGTGATGGGGCTGGGTGTCAGCATGTCCTTGTCCAAGATGATAAAGTTTAGGAGCATGACTGTCATGCTAACTATCTCTCCATCCGCATCCCACAGGAGCTCCACAAGACTTTCAGTCAGGCTCCACATTTTTTCTCTCTGTGAGGAACACAAGTTTGTGAAATGCCATCCTGCTGCTGCAGGGCCTAGAGGCCAAAGGGCTGTTCCAAAGCACTTGGGCAGCTGAAGCGGGAGGCAGGAGAGCTGGGAGCAGCTGGCCCAGTGCCCAAAGCCCAGCCAAGCCCAAGCGACTGCATTCCTGAGTGCAGCCTCTGCCCCTGCCCCCTTGAGCTCGAGAAGGGCCCTGAGCACCAGGTGACCCCTCTCCTTGCACTCGCTCCTCAGGTGCCTTGACAAGATTTGCAGGACTCTGTCAGCACCGCGTTCACTCAATTCCAGGCACTCGAGGACCTGAAAGGCACAGGGCAGTGACAGGGGACCGGGCGGCAGGAGCCCAGAACCGCACAGGGCCGGGCCCAGGCAGCAGCACAGGGCGCGGGCACCGTCCCAGGCACTGCGGCCAAGAGAGGGCAGAGAGCCGGGAGGCAGCTGAGCGAGGCAGCGCTGGCCTTCAGGCTCACCTCCACAAGGAACGCCAGGGAGGGCAGCTCCCAGCGTGGCTCCTGTGTGCTGAGCAGCCGGAGCATGTAGCGAGCGATCCGGGAGCACAAGGGGATGGAGACACAGGACATCTCCCTGGCAGGAGACAAAGTAACCAAGACTGTGGGCCAGGGGGACAAACCTCTCCCAGGACTGACTCACAGAGGTCTGGTCTTTCCCCAGCATCCTGCAAGGGCCCCTGGGCTATTGGGGAGGCGGCTCCTTGTGGGCACCCTCCTCTCCCAGCCTTTTTCAGTCTGCTTGGCTGTCCCTCGGTGACAAGGCCCTCTGGCCCATGACCACAGGGACTGTGTGGGGCACCCCAGGCACAGAGCACAAATGTCAGAGGCAGCAGTGTGAAGGGGGTCTCACCTGGCCAGCAGACCCACGGCATAGTGGTGGGTGTCAGCACAGAGCAGCGTGTCCCAGCCACACTTGCATTCCATTGCCACCACCACATCCTCGCGCTGCATTTGGCAGAGCAGGGACTTCAGGGTCCGCACTGCAAACCTGTGTGCAGAGCAAAGCCCGGGTCACACTGGGAGCACTGGCTCCTGCCCAGGGATGTGGCAAGGACAGGAGGACTGGGATGGAGCACCTGTTGGGGTTGGTGGCAAGGCCGTGTTGCTACTGACATCCCTTCCAGAAGGTATCGACCTCCTCTGGCATATCCAGAGTGCTGAAGAGCACTTGGAAGAGCAGATGGACAAACAGGCGGGGGAAATACACGGTCACCATCTGTCGGACACAGGGCAGCTGGAGGATCTTCCACATCACCACAGTTACCTGCAAGGGACAGAACAGCCCGAGACAGAGCTCAGTGCCGAGGTGTCTGTGTGGCAGGGCCCGAGCACGGGAGGGAGAGGCCCGGAGAGACGCAGGGGGAGCACCGGGCCTGGTGGCCCTGAAGCTGCCCCAAGGCCAGGTTTCAGCCCAGCGCCTGAGGCAGGGAGACGCTGTGGGGGAGGGAGGATGGAGAGCTGCTGGAGGGGTGGCCTTGGGGCCAGCAAAGGCAGAAACTCACAGCCAGGGCAAGGACAGCCGTGTGGTCCCCATTGGAGGTGCACGTGCTGTGCTCTGGCCAGCTCCCCAGCACATCGAGGAGTACGAGCATGGCCGGCTCTGCAGTCCTGGGCGAGCACATGATGCTCTTCCACATGGCCAAAGCAGCTCTGTGGGGTCAGAGCTCTGTCTCAGAGGAGTCTGGGACACAGCAGCGTGGCCTGGGTGGCAGCGGGGAGCTGAGCTGCTCTGCCAGCCCTGCCTCTGCCCACTGCCCCTCACTGGCAGCACGCAGGCAGCCCAGCCCTGTGGGGACTGGCCCCTGAGGGGCAGGGGGGAAGCATGGCAGCACGCTGGGGGGCTGGCAGGGGCCAGGGCTGGCAAAGGGAGCAGCCAGAGGGCCCTGGAATTTTCTGTTGGTCAGACACCTGGGACAGGCTGTACAGGGTGAAGGGCTGCTGAGCCTTGTGGACACGTGGGCCCCGTACCTGTCACACACTGGGGCCACACGCAGGAGAGCCATCACCACGTCAGAGGGCTGTGCCTTGCGGCTTTCGGGGGTCACTTGCAGCTGTCCCCCGTCCCTCCCCGGCCCCCGGGGCCCCTCCGGCTAGCTGTCCCCTCAGGGGACCGGGGTTTGCCGCGGTCCCGCTGCACTGGGCTTACCAGGCAGCGGCTGGGTTAGCACGGTTCGAGCGGCTGTGCGCCTCGGTCGCCGCAAGGAGTCGAGATAAAGAGACAAAGAGAGGTCAGTTGTATGCAGTCCAGAAAGATTGTATTGCCTGAACAGTTGCAGGGACAAAAGACGCTGGGCTATAGCCCAGATACAGTTTTATACAGCAAAATTAAGAGATAAGGTCTAAACAATAAAGACAGTGTTCAGCATGGGCTCATCAGAACCACCCCAGGGGTCAGGTCCAATGGGAACTGCTCAGGGGTGGGGAGAAGGGGGTTTACAGAAAGGTGCTGAAGCGAAACTTTCCCGAAACAATGGGGCATACATAAATGTATCTTTCCCTCATACCTAAATGTATCTTTTCCTCAGCTTCCAAATCCCAAGGCCTTTCTAAATCCCTTCCTCCACACTACCACGCTAGCGTGATAGCAACATCTCCCTCTTTTTTACTTAATAAGATGAACGGTGCTTTGGGAGAAGGTAAAACTGCGGCTTTTAAACTGCGGTGTCTTTCTGCTTGTCGTCTTCCCACCAATCGCTCTCCGTGACGGCAGCAGCAATGAGAACAGGTGCGGAAGCCTTAGGCTTCGAGGTGATGACCTTGGAGATTATTCGCTTAAGAATCCCAAATGCTAACAAAACTAAAAACAGTGCAACTAGAAAGTAAAAGATGTCTTTTAAAAGAGACACTGCCCACCCAGAAAGGTCCCAGTCTTTGAACAGATCTTTAAACCAATCCTCATTTTCTTGCTTCACACTCCCAATGAGGCTTCTCATTTCCTGAATGGACGAGTGGACACTCTGGCCTTTAGATGACAGATCAAAACAACACAAACCATCAAACTCTTTACATCCATGACCATGTGCCAACAGCAGGAAATCAATAGCTGCCCGATTTTGGAGGGTAGCCTTTCTGGTTATTTCCTCGTCTTCTAGGAGGTTACTCAGGGCTGTTGATGTTAAATTTGCCTGCTTCGTCACCCAGCATTCTAGATTGCCTAATTCACTCAATGCTTTTGCTGCCGCAACCCATGGTAAAAACACAGAGACGGCAACTCTTTTGGATTTTGCCCAATGGTAAATTTCTGCATCACAATGTTCATCAAATTGACTTGCACTTCGCTTAGTAATTTTTTTCTCACCTTTTGCTCGCCCGATTGGAATTTGGGTCATGTTGGGGGAAGCAAGGGTCAGATGCCCGAAAGTGCATGGACCTCCAATAAGACGAGAGGGGATTCCTGGGTATGCTCTGTCCCCACAGATAAGAAACACTCCTTTGTCCAGCTTGCGGGGACGGAAATCAGTGGTGGATGCAAATTTCAGCTTATAGACAGCTGTGCACCATTGACCCGCCCTGAATTCCACCTTGTACTGTTTGACTTGCTCATATAGTTTTACTTCTTTGGCTGGGGAAAAATCAAATTGAATGCAATATTCAGCTTTTGCAGAGCCCAGGAGTTCTAATTCCTGGGGCTCTCCCTCAGCAGAGGGCAAGTCTAGGATCCACTTTTGCCACAAAATGAGGGGGTTTTGCACTGGTATTTTCCCTACTCCAGGTATTTTATTTTCATTCACCTGCTTTTGCAAGCGGACCAGACTGATTGGAAACTCATCCCCCTTACTTGGAACCCCTACTAAACATGTGGACATCGGATTTTCTGCTGAGGCAGTAGACAAACACATGTGATCTTGTTTCAAGGCTTGGGCGAGTGTGACCCACACATTTTTCTTGGGCTGTGGAACAATCCACGCGTCCACCGTGCACGGGTAGATGGCCATTGTCTGGAACCAAACGATGAGCAGGAATGTGGAAATTGACATTCTGCTAGTCTGAAAGAAAGATAAAATCATATAACAAGGTAAACTAACTCTGAAAAAGGTACAATTTGCTCTGCCAGTATAAAGGAAAACAGGGATTAGGGGTCTCCTCCTTCCTTGCGGCGTTTTGTGTCTGACGCAACTGCGTTTTCTGTGGGATTCCCCTGAGTATCAGGGGGGTTACTTTGTGGTGGACTCACTCCCCGTTCGGCAGTATATGGTCTGACCCATTTCTTAGGAATCCACCTGAGTCCAGAGGGTGTGGATACGCACGCATACCCCCGTCCCCAAGTGATAAGCTGGTGTGGACCCTGGATTTCTCCAGAGTCTGGATCCCTAATTAACACTGGAGGTCTCTCTTCGGGTCTGAGCTGTTGATGTTGTTTAAAATGACGCAGGACTGGGGGTTCAGGCCTATCAAAAGAACAATTTAAGAAGTTAATGGTGAAAAGGGCTTTGCAGAGCCTCATCTGCGGAGATAGGACCTGGATATCTCCCCGCTGGCGAAGGAGGACCTTTTTTAAGGTCTGATGTGTTCTTTCTATCACAGCCTGGCCGGTGGGGGAGTGTGCAATTCCTGTCCGATGGTTCACTCCCCACTCTTGTAAAAACTCACCAAACGCTCTGGAAATATAGGCTGGGCCATTATCTGTCTTGATGGTTGTGGGGACCCCTAAGGCTGCAAATGCCTGCATAAGATGTTTTTTGGCATCTGCAGTTTTTTGTCCAGTGTGGGCTGAGGCAAAGACTGCTCCGGAGAAAGTATCTACTGAAACATGTACATGTTGGAACCTTCCGAACTCCTGTATATGTGTGATGTCAGTTTGCCACACTTCACAACTGCGGAGTCCCCTGGGGTTTACTCCTGAACTTACAGTTGGTAAAGTGGACTCCTGACACTGGGGGCAAGCAGCCACAATTGCATTGGCTTGGTCACGCCGCAGTTGGAATTGGCGGACCAATCCCGGGGCATTTTGATGAAACAATTGATGGCTTACCTTGGCCTGTTCGAGGATGTTTGGTTGGCCAGCCAGCTGCAGAGGAGCAGCCAGTGCATCTGCTCTACGATTACCTTCAGCTATAAAACCTGGAAGATCTGTGTGTGATCTCACATGCATTACGAAAAAAGGCTGCTCTCGGTGTGAAACTAGAAAGATTAGTTTTGAGAGCAAACTGAATATCACTGGGTTGGAAACCTCTTTGAGCACTGCATGTTCTGCCCTGGACACCACACCTGCTACATATGCTGAATCTGTAACTATATTAATTGGTTCTGAAAACTTTTCAAAGGCCCTGACAACAGCGTCCAGCTCAGCAACCTGTGGGGAGCCCTCCACAACCTTTACATCAGCTTCCCACTGCTGAGTCTGGGGGTCTTTCCATGTGATCACAGATTTGTGGGACCCTCCCGACGCGTCTGTGAAAACTGTCAGTGCTTTCAGTGGTTCACTGCTCTGGATACTTTTTGGGATCAAGTGAAACTCTGTTTCAAACAATCTGTGGCCTGGATGGTTGATGAGAATTTGTCCAGTGAAACTGTCTAGGGAGAATTGCAAGTTTTCATTGGTCTGAAACAGGTGCTCGAGTATTTCCTTAGAGAGTCTCCCTGTGGATATTTTGATAGGGAGATGAATGCATGCGAAGTCACACCCTGCCAACACCTGCAAGCGAGCTCTGGCCCTCATGATCAGCTGGGCCATCAACTCTTGTGGCTTGGTGATACTTTTGGACAACTGATGACCAAGGAACACCCACTCTATAATTAAGAGGGGATCCCGATGGTCTGTGTCCCATTGAAAGATCAACCCATGGAGGTGTGGCAACTTACCAAGGATGATGAATCGGAAAGGCAAGCCCTCACGACACCTGTGGGCCTGTCTGTCTGCTAGGGTGGACTGAATTTTCTCCAAAGCAGCCCTGGCCTCCTGGGTCAGGGCCCTCGGGGAGTCTAACTCTTCCCCCCCTTTTAATAAATTGAAGATGGGGGACAACTCTCCCGTGGTGAGCCCCAGCCAGGGTCTGACCCAATTTAGAGACCCACAAAGCTGGTGGAGGTCTCTTAATGTTTTTGGATCATCATTTATCATTGGTTTCTGGGGTGTGATGGTTCTGTTACCAATTTCAAGGCCCAGATACTTCCAAGGCGGCAGGTGCTGCACCTTTTCCTTTTGCAACTCAAATCCAGCCGCCGACAAGGCTGAGATAGTGTCCTCCAATGCCTTTGCAAGTACGTTGTCACTGTTGGCACAAACAAGGACATTATCCATGTAATGATACAAAATGCAATCCTTCCACTTGGCACGGACTGGGGACAGAACTCTGGCCACATACCACTGGCAGATGGTGGGAGAACATTTGAGACCCTGAGGAAGAACTGTCCAATGGTAGCGTTTCATGGGAGCCGCTCTGTTAAGAGAGGGCTCGGAAAAGGCAAAGCATGGTGCATCATCTGGGTGTAGAGGAATTTGGAAGAAGCAGTCTTTGATATCAAGCACCGCCAATTTCCAATTCTGGGGAAGCATAGATGGGGAAGGCATTCCTGGTTGAAGAGATCCCATGTCCTCAATGACGTTATTAATTTTTCTCAGATCGTGGAGGAGCCGCCACCTGTCTTTCCCCGGTTTCTTGATAACAAACACCGGAGAATTCCAAGGGCTCTGGGTTTCTACTATATGTCCTTTTGCCAATTCCTCTTTCACAATTTGAGAGAGCGCTCTTGTCTTTTCTGTAGACAGCGGCCACTGGTCTACCCAGACGGGAGTATCTGTGAGCCACTTAAGTTTTTGGGTAGGGCGCTCCTAAGTGGCCCCACCTAAAAATCCTGGGGGCTTGGTAGTTCTAACTTCGCCCCCCATTGGGACATGGCATCTCTTCCCCAGAGGGTGAATTTTGAATCCAGAACAAATGGGCGTAGAGATGCTGATTGACCATTCGGTCCCTTGATTTGGACCACATTTTTGGACTGTTGTGCTACTTTTGGACCTCCCACACCTATAACTGGGTGGCCTACATTTTCCAACTCCCATTGCTTTGGCCATTTTTGAGGAGGAATGACTGTCACATCTGCCCCGGTGTCCATCATCCCTTGAAGGAGTACAGAATGGCCCTCGCTCTGGAGGCCACACCACACAAGGGGTTTCTCCTCTCCCAGCGTCTCGGTGTAAAAGACTGAGAGGGCATGATCATCACACAAAAGACGGGGCACAGGAATGGCCTGCGCAATGATCTGTCCCTCCGCCAGGAAGAGAGGAGGGTGGACACAGCGTGCCATGAGATAGAAGGTCCTGGGATCGAGTGAAACGATGCCAGGAGGGATTTCTATCTCCTTAGGAGTGTACTTTGTGTCCCCAATGACAAGGTACTTGCAGTTTAGTAGATCATTCCGTCTGCGAGTTTCGCAGTTCCGAATGCGGGGCAGGAGCTCTGCTGTGGCTGTGATGAAATGCCAGTCCTGATTAGAAAAATGAACAGGTTTAGTGAGTCTCAATCGGTAAGGTTCGGTCTTATCAGTGGTGTAAGCTTGGCTGCTGACACTAGGTACAATGTGGTGAACAGCAGCTCTGGCCACAACACCTTGGCCCACCCCATTTGTGTCATCACGCGGGATAGGACCGCGCTCCCCAATCAGTTTTTTTGCTGATTGGAGACCTCCCCCGCCCCCGTTTTCCCCCTCAGAGGGCACTGGCCTATGAGATGTCCCTCCTGGTTACAGAAATAGCATCGGCGTTTGGGTGCAGGAGGCTTGGCAGCCCTTGGTGTTTTTGGGGTTACCATTGCCTCTGCAATCACTTTCCCCCGTGGTTTCATCACTGAGTCCCTTGTCATTAGTGTAGCTTTTCTCGTGCACTCCTCAATGAGCTGATCGAGTGTGGGTGGAGGCGATGCTGGAAGGGCCAGGATGACTCGCTGACAGGCTTCATTTGCATTTGTGGTGACAATTTCTAGTGTGAGCTGATCTTGGAGCTCTGGATTCTGCACCCTTTTCTCGACTGAAGCTCTCACTCGATCCACAAAATCCATGAATGGCTCTGCAACAGACTGCTTCAAATCGATATAAGAAATGACAGGTTCTTTAGAAGGCATGTTAAAAAATGCACGTTCTGCCGCATCCCTGGACAGGTCTAACACTGGTCTGGGAATGCCTGCTGCTTGCTTCTCAGCTTGGCTCCAATCACCCTCACCCACTAAATGTTCTAAGGTGATTTCCTCATCCTCTATATCTGTGGAATGGGTTGAACTCTGCAAAATTTCTGGAAGGAGGTCTCCTGCAAGCCTTTTCCAAGTTCTTTCCCACAATCTAAATTCAGATTGAGGGAGCAAACAGCTGAAAAGACGTTTCAAATCAGCAGGGACAAAAGTTTTGGAACTTAGAGTAGCTTTTAAAATGCTCTTTAAAAATTCACTCCTTTCTCCAAATTCACGTTTCGTTTTGCAGAGTTCCCTGATACTATCGTATGAAAGGGGTTCCCATCTAGGATTTTGTCCTCTCGCATTATAAACAACTGGGGCCATGAACAGAGGATCGGTGTCTGTGATCAGTTTCTGTTTCCCGGAGCCGACAGCCCCGGAGCTGGCAGCCTCGGCTCTGCCGTTGCCGAGGGAACCGGGAGCGAGAGGGGGGGCGGCTTGTGTGGGAGTGGCCGCAGCTGGAGGGACCGTGTGGAGCAGGGCAGGGGCGGGGGCAGGGGGTGGTGACGGAGCTGCGAGGGGAGGAGCTGAGGGCTGGACTGTGGGCTGAATCGCCGCAAGGGAGGAGGGATTGGGATTGGGGACGGGCAAAGGGAGGGACACGAGGGCTGGGGGTGTGTTCTGGGCTGGCACGGGGAGCAAGGAATTCTGGGATGGAGAAGGGAATGTCCCGATGCCGCCTCCATCTTGTGGTGGCTGCACGAGGGGGTTGGGGGGTGCAAAGCAAGGATTTTGAGCTGCGGGAGCGGAATCAGGAGATGGAGAAGGGTCAGGAACTGAATCTACATCTGCGCGGTTAGTTTTTTCAAAGCCGGGGACGCGGGGGGTTGCAGGGGACGCGATGTGACCCTTTTCTCTTCCCCGGGCGTCCCGAGTGTCTGCACTCTCTTTCACAAAGTCATAAACGAACAAAAAGATTCTCATAAAACCTTCTTTCACTGAGGGATCTCCTGCCTTTGTCCTTTCACTCAACACTGCACCCACACGCTTCCAAAACTGTCTTTCATTCACATCTTGCTCTGTTACCTCCGAAAAACTTACAGATACCCATTTAACAAACTTTTTCACCAGACTCTCAGGAAGTTTTGCACCTGCTCTCTGCAGGGGTTCTTGAACTTGTTTATAAATCTCTTTCTGCTGTGTAGTCAGCGTAACACCCATCGCTGGCTGCACAGCAAAGTCTCACCCAGCTGCTACAGTAAAAACCCCAAAGTTCTAAAGACCCGGCGGAGCTCCCGACACGCCTGCGCGCTGACGTGTCCCCCCTTGGGCACACGGGAGCCTGACTCCAGTCTCCTGGCTGGACCCTTCCCGCCAGTACCGAGACTTACCCACCGCCGTTCTTCAGAAAACACACTGCAGCAACGGTTCCCGACTCCGCAAACAGTCTTCCGGGTGTTTGGAAGGTCCCGTTCGCATCCACGGGCACAGCGCCGGACAGAAATCGGTGCCTGTCCCCGCAGCGGCAGTCCTGCCGGGCTTGTGTGGAAGGGCGAGTGCCCACACCACCAGCGCGGTCCGAGAGCTTCTCCCCGCGGAGCTAACAGCCTGCGTGGCGATTTTTTCGCACCGCTCGCCGCTCTGTCGCTCGCGGCGACACCGATCGCAGTGTCCGGAAAAGCTCCCAACCGGTGAACTGCCCGCGGCGGCCGCGGCGTGTTCGCTCGAACCGGTGCAATGCCCCACGGTGGTGCGCCACTTGCGGCTTTCGGGGGTCACTTGCAGCTGTCCCCCGTCCCTCCCCGGCCCCCGGGGCCCCTCCGGCTAGCTGTCCCCTCAGGGGACCGGGGTTTGCCGCGGTCCCGCTGCACTGGGCTTACCAGGCAGCGGCTGGGTTAGCACGGTTCGAGCGGCTGTGCGCCTCGGTCGCCGCAAGGAGTCGAGATAAAGAGACAAAGAGAGGTCAGTTGTATGCAGTCCAGAAAGATTGTATTGCCTGAACAGTTGCAGGGACAAAAGACGCTGGGCTATAGCCCAGATACAGTTTTATACAGCAAAATTAAGAGATAAGGTCTAAACAATAAAGACAGTGTTCAGCATGGGCTCATCAGAACCACCCCAGGGGTCAGGTCCAATGGGAACTGCTCAGGGGTGGGGAGAAGGGGGTTTACAGAAAGGTGCTGAAGCGAAACTTTCCCGAAACAATGGGGCATACATAAATGTATCTTTCCCTCATACCTAAATGTATCTTTTCCTCAGCTTCCAAATCCCAAGGCCTTTCTAAATCCCTTCCTCCACACTACCACGCTAGCGTGATAGCAACAGTGCCTCTGTCAGATCCAGAAGGGGCCTGTACAGATTGTACTCAGGAAACTCATTGGCCACGAGGATGTACCTCATCATGGCAGGCAGCTGGAGAAGGCAGGGGAGACTTGGAAAGCTGCCAGAGGAAGGAATGTGCCCAGCTGCCCCAGAGAAGTGCTTCCCTTGCCACCACACTGCCATGGCCTCAAAGGCTTCCACGGGAGCAGCAGGCGTGGCTTGGGAGGCCACACAATTGCTGGGAGGATCAAACCCTGGCCACAGGCTGCTCACTTGCTTTGGGCTGGAAGGACCCTCCTCCACAAGCATATCCAGCAGGGCAGCACTGGTCTTGGGCTCTGACCACAGTGCCCATGACGCTGCTCTCTTCCTCCCGAATCCTCTTCATGAATTTGCAAACCATCTGTAGCAGAAGGGCAAGAAGCCCGGGATGTTGCATGGAGTGCTCCGAGCACAGTGCTGGGCTGAGCAGTGCCAGCAGGCCCAGCCCAGGTGGGGATGGCTGCAGGTACCTGCGCTGCTCTGCGGAAGCGGCCACGGGTGCGTTCCTGCTCTCGTGTGCGCTGCACGGCTGCACCTGGCAAAGAGCGAGCGCAGCCCGAGCTGAGGGGCTGCAGGAGAGGCCGGAGAACACAGCCCAGCCCTGCGCTGCCCAGGCAGGGACAGCCCCGCGACGCCCCAGGGCATGGAGCACGGCTGTGGGGTGTCTGCCCGGCCCCTATTCCATCCTGTCCATGGGCATGGCCCCAGGGGATGGGATGGGATGGGATGGGATGGGATGGGATGGGATGGGATGGGATGGGATGGGATGGGATGGGATGGGATGGGATGGGATGGGATGCGATGGGATGCGATGGGATGCGATGGGATGCGATGGGATGCGATGGGATGCGATGGGATGCGATGGGATGCGATGGGATGCGATGGGATGCGATGGGCTGCAGGCACCAGCCCTGTGGCCCAGCTCTGCCACTCACTCTTCTGTGGTGGCTGGAACTGCTCCACCTCTTCAGGCTGCTGTGCTGAGGCAGCTCCAGGGCCTTCTTTCTCCTCCTTCCCCCAGGCCAGCTTCGTCACGCTCGCAGGTCTGTGCTCTGCGTCACTGCCTGGATTTATGGCTACTTGCAGAAGGTGAAAAGGAAAAGGTCCGAGTCAGCAAGTGCTGCAGTCGTGCCTTGAGGGCACCTGCAAGAGTGAAGTCTGGGCAAGGCTACAGGACAGCAAATCCTGCACTCTGGTCTTGGGGGCTCCAGCTACAAGGACAGGAGACTCCTGTCAAGGACTGTGCAAAGCAAATGCCACAATCTGCCCTCGAGGGCAGCTGCAGAAGAGATGCCTCGGGAAGGCCAGGGGTCACCAAGTACTCTGGTCTGGCCACGAGGTCACCTGCAATAGTAATACCTCGGGAAAGCTCCAGGTCAGAAAGGAACGAGTGGCTGTGCGAGGGCACCTCACAGCACCGCTCTCTCCGTCCTGTCCCGTTGCGTGCACAGAGCACTGTGGAGTGGCCTTGTCACTGCCAACACCTATGCCACAGCATGTCACAAAGGGCCCTTGGATACCCTGTCCCATTCCATTCCACGGTGACCATGCTGCACCGTGTCACAAAGGGCCCTTGGATACCCTGTCCCGTTCCATTCCACGGTGACCATGCTGCACCGTGTCACAAAGGGCCCTTGGATACCCTGTCCCGTTCCATTCCATGGTGACCATGCTGCACCGTGTCACAACGGGCCCTTGCAGGCATTGCCACCTGCCCTGGGGCCACCCCCAGCCCCCCAGAGTGGCCCAGGTTGGAAGGAATGCCTTGCCCCAAGTGTCTCAGACAGCCCAACAGGATCTTTAGGAACGGCTCAGACCATCAGCAAACGCTGCCCTGCTCATGGGCTCAGAGCAGCAGGAGCCCCCGCAGCTGCCGACACAGCCGCGGCGGGAAGGGCACGGGGCCCTGCACAGAAGCTGGCACGGCCTCCTCGGGACACGTCCCACATGGTGGCCATCCTAAGCACGGCCGTGTGACACAGACCAGGAACGTGTGGGCCAGGGCAGGAATGCTGCTCTGACCCTGGGGCCCGGGGAGCGCTGCTAAACAGTTCTTGGAATATGTAAACTGGCTTGGGAAAAAAGTTTTCTATGCATAAGGGACTATGAATATGCAACAGGCTGGTGTAAGGGAAAAGGTATTCAAGGGGTATCTCCGGAGATAACCGTGTGCTCTCGGCTCAGTGCCGAGATGCACCCGGCCCTAACAACCTTTGCTCTCTGGCCCTTGTCTCCTCTTGTCCTGCATTAAACTCTTTAAATTTTCACAGGGGAGTGAAGGTGTTTTTCACAGCCCCGAGCAGAGAGCTCTGCCCGGCGGCTCCCGGGAAAGGCGGCGGCGCTCGGCAGCGGCCCCGGCCCGCCCGGCCCGCGGGAATTCCCCGGCCCGGGACAAAATGCTGCCCCGAAGGAGCGCTCGGAACGCCCCTGCGGGTCCTCCCTGCCCCGCAGTGCCGCAGCTGCCCCGCTGTGGCAGGCGCGGCTCTGGAGCAGGGGGGCTCTGCGGGACCCCCGGGCTGTGCCCCCTCCCGGGCCGTGCCCGCCCCGGGGCTGATGCTCGGCCCGGGCTCTCTCGCTGTCCCGGCCCCGCAGGGTCCCGCCGTGAGCGGCACCGCCCGCCCGGCGCCGCAGGGCCCGAGCCCTGCCCGGCCAAGGCTCCGTGTCCATGGCCGGGCCCTGCCGGGGCTGCGGCCACTGCCCGGCCCGGCACAGCCCGCAGCGCCCGGCGCAGCTCCCTCCGGCCGGGCACTGCGGCTGCCGGCGAGGCGGAATGTTCAGCGCACAGCATCTCTGCCAGCTCTGCTCACATGGGCAAAACCAGCTGCTGCTGAGGCAACCCGAGCTCCCACCGAAGCCTTCCACCCAAAATGCTGCCTTCAGCTCCCACACACCGCTAAGGAATCCAAGAGCAAACTGAAAGCTGATTAGAGAATCTTGCACAATCACATCCAAGAACATTTTGGTATAAAATCACAAATGTTAACAGAAGCTGAGAAAGTCAACAATGTTAGAAAACAAGCTTCCAATAATGGGACTCAAAGAGCTAAGGGCATGCCTTTGAGTGGAATGAACCCTCTCTTTTTGACATGTCAGCAATGCCATGGAATTTCCCAAACCAGGGAAATAGGGAGGCCTGGCAGCAGCAGCTTCACACACAGCAATGACACAGAACAGGGCAGGGCAAGAGGCTGACAAAACTCTAACTGCTACTTGCAATGAAGTACCTTTGTTTCCAGTTCTAATCTAGCCACTATTAATATAGAGTCCAAAAGACTAAAAATACTAGTAATAATAATAACAACTGTACCATTAATAGCAAAAAATGGAGATAATAGAAATAATAAGAATTAATAGTGGTAATGAAAACCCTGCCATACTTATAGCAGGTTTGCATGGACAGGTTTTGGTAAGAGAGGGGCTCTAGGAGCACCTTCTGTGAGAGCAGCTGCTCCTCCATGTCCCACAGAGTCAATCCCAGCTGGCTCCAGGACAGACCGGCTGCTGGCCAAGGCTGGCCCAGTTAGAAATGGCGGTAACGCCTTTGGGATAAGAGATTTAAGAAAATGGGTGATCCTGGAGCTGTGACTGTGAGCAGGGAGGAGCAGGGTGAGGACATGTGAGAGGAACAGCTCTGCACACCCCAGGGCAGGGCAGGGCAGGGCAGGAGGGGCAGGAGCTGCTCCAGCTGCTGGAGCTGATTGCCCTGAGATTCCCTGGTCAGTCCCTGGTGAGGCAGCTGGGCCCTGCAGCCCATGGAGGGCACGGAGGGCAGAGATGCACCTGCAGCGCCTGCAGGAGCCCGTGCCGGAGCAGGGGGATGCCTGAGCGGAGGCTGCGACCCCGTGAGAAACCTGTGCTGGAGCAGGGACCTGGCAGGGACCTGCAAACCCCTGGAGAGGAGCCCACGCTGGAGCAGGGCCCTGCCAGGACCTGTGAGCCCATGGAAGAGTGAGCCACGCTGCAGCAGTTTGTGGAGAACTGCTGTCCGTGGGATGAACTCACCGTGGAGAAGTTCATGGAGAAGTGTCTCCAGGAGGGACCCCTGGCACAGCAGGGGACGACTCCTCTCCCCGAGCAGCAGGAGAAACAACAGGGGATGAACTGACCTGAGCCCCCATTCCCTGTCTCCCTGCACCCACTGGGAGGGAGGTAGAGCTGGGAAGGAGGGAGGGATGGGCAGAAGGTGTTTTTAAAGCTTTGTTTTACTTCTCACTGTCCTGCCCTGATCCAGATAGCAATAAATTCCATTAATATCTCCAATTTTGAAAATGTTTTGCCCATGATGGCATTTGCTGAGTGATCTGTCCCAGTCCTTAGCTCAACCCATGAAGCCTTCATTCTGTTTCCTCTCTCCTGTCCATCTCTGGAGGGGAGTCAGAGAGCAGCTTTGGTGGGTGCCTGACATCCAGCCCGGGTGAACAGACAACACTTCCTTTCCTTCCTTCATTCTTTCTTTCCAGAGGTCACTGTGAAGGGGTTGAGTGGGGCTTTGATGGAGGGAGTGAAGGTGGTGGGGAGTTGTGGGGACAGGAGCCACGGGGATGTGGGACAGGCATCAGAGGGGCCTGGGCAGCTGTCAGGGGGCACGGCCTGTCCCCCTGGCCCAGCAGCAGGGGACAGGGGGCACGGCCTGTCCCCCTGGCCCAGCAGCAGGAGATGGGGGGCACGGCCTGTCCCCCCGGCCCAGCAGCAGGGGACGGGGGCACGGCCTGTCCCCCTGGCCCAGCAGCAGGGGACAGGGGGCACGGCCTGTCCCCCTGGCCCAGCAGCAGGGACAGGGGGCACGGCCTGTCCCCCCGGCCCAGCAGCAGGGACAGGGGGCACGGCCTGTCCCCCTGGCCCAGCAGCAGCCCCATGCCCTGCCCAGGGTGCCCCAGAGGCAGGGGGAGACCCCAGTCCCAGGGCAGCGTTTCTGCCCCGTCCCCTGTCCAGCCCAGCCTGCCCCGTGTGCGCAGTGACCGCTGGCACGGGCTGCACTGGACACTGTGACCTGCTGGGGACACTGAGAGCTGCCCCGCTGTGACACTGCCCTTGGGATTTCACAGGCACCAAACAAACCCCAGCCAGCACCGCCCCTGGTCATGTCCCAGACACCGGAGCACATCCCAGCCCCACTCCTGGTGATGTCCCAGGCACCAGGGAACATCCCAGCCCCGCTCCTGGTGATGTCCCAGGCACCAGGGAACATCCCAGCCCCACTCCTGGAGATGTCCCAGGCACCAGGGCACATCCCAGCCCCGCTCCTGGTGATGTCCCAGGTACCAGGGCACATCCCAGCCCCGCTCCTGGTGATGTCCCAGGCACCAGGGCACATCCCAGCCCTGTTCCTGGTGATGTCCCACGCCCTACGAGTGTCCCAGGTGTGGGAAGAGCTCATCACACAGCTCAGCCTTGACCCAAAACCAGCAAATGCACCACGAAGGGCGGCCCTGCGAGTGCCCCAGTGTGGGAAGAGCTCCGTGCTGCTGCTGACCCGTGGTGCTGCTGATCCATGCTGGGACGACACCTGGCTGGGGGCTCCACATCCTCCTGGCCCCCCTGGCCTGGATTATCTTTTCATTTCTCTTTGCTCTTTCAAAACTCTAAAAAGCAGGTAAAAATAAAGATGTTGAGCTAAGACAAGGATGGGGACATGGGGGTGGTTCTTGCAGGGGATGTGGGGGATGCTGGGTTTGAGGGACTTGAGGGTTCCTGGGAGGGACCTGGGAGTTGCTCAGGGTTTTGGGCACCCCAGGCTGAGCGGCTCCAGTTGCACTGGGAGACCCTGGTGGAGGTTCTGGGCAGCTGGTCAAGGACCCCCTGCCCTGGAACTGTCCCCATGTGTCCCCATCCCATAGCCCGGTCCCCCTGCAGTGGCTGCCCCATTCCTTACTCCCCTTCCATAGTCCCCTTGCCCCTGCCTGTTCCCATGTCCCCCTTATCCCGTTCCCATCCTGCTCCCATCCCAATCCGGACCCCATTCTCGATCCCTGTACCGTATTCCCTGTCCCTGTCCCCATTCCCAGTCCTATTCCCTGTCCCCATTCCTGGTCCCTGTCCCCATTCCCTGTCTCTGTCACCACTCCCAGTCCCTGTCTCCATTCCCATTCCCCATTCCCTGTCCCCATTCCCATTCCCTGTCCCCATTCCCGGTGAGACATAAATTTAGAAGAATTAAGAATTTTAGGAAGGTTAAGATGATAGTTAAATTAGATGTTGCTGACTTAGTGGAAGTAGATAAATAGGCTTTGTTCATAGTTAACAGTAGCTGGATCTTAGATAAGATATCCAGGATCTATTAACTCATTGCTTGTCAGCTTTATGTTTGGGTAGCTGTGCTTATCATGAGAAACAGAATGTGACAAAGAGATTTCAGGGACACAAAAACAGTTGCAGACTTCCCCTACTTTAGGAATCCATTAAACACAGGAAAACGGCAAGGATTCATTTGTCACGTGTGCATGGGAAAGGCAGAAAGGTCAGAACGAGGAAGACTTATTTTACTTCTTCATTTTGGAGACCCCTCCCCAAAATGGACCCCCGACTCATTTCAGGGAACAGAACTACACATGCTTAATAGCCTTTCTGCCAATTAGCATATAAAGCGGAGCAGAGGAAGTGACAGGGATATGAATATGCATTCATATTTTGTGTATTCAAGACTTCTGTCAATAAAAAAGCTTTGTAACACCTGTGATTTTTGCAGTGTGCATTAGGGAATTATCCCACGTACTGCCCGGCTGTCTCAATAAACATACACTTTCTAACTTTAACCTCTTAGAGAGTTTTTGTCTGTCTCAGTTGGATATCGATATTGGATCGATATTCATATTTTAGTAAATCATTATTGTCAAGAAGTCCTAGTATGTGTATTAACATGTATTTTCTTAATATTCTAGCAATTATTCTTGCATTGCTTCAAGATATAAGTTAACTTTACATAAGTTAATAGTATTCAAAATCCATGTTCTGTTCCTATTATTATTTATTATACAAAGAAAAAAGGGGAAAGGGGTTGGATTGAGGGTACGCCCTCCTCCCCTCTGAGTCTGTTCTCATGTTTTACAATAAATCCTACAACAGTACAATACTGCTGCCTAAAATATGGACACTGGAAACCACAGACAGCATTACAAATGATCACCTGCCTCATGGACAGTTCATAGAAGGACTTGATTTGTTTACAAATTATTTCTCATGTTTACAAATAGTTTTTCTGATTACAGACTGTTTTCTGGGAGTTTGGTTTTTCTCCAAGGGATCAAGTGCTTAAAAGTTGTTTTTTAAAATAGGGTTTTTCTCTGAGGGCTAAATGGGCTCAGGGTTAAATAGCTTTCTGCTTTTAGAGATAAGTTCAATTTGTAACCGAGAAGCATTATGCCTGTGGCCTGAGTTCTCCCCTAACAGTTCCTGGAGGGGAATGCTGCAGCTCCAGTGTAAATTAGATGCACGCTGTCCTCTGTCACCATGTTTGCAAAGGGCCCTTGCAGATGGGTGACAGAGAACAATACACAGAATTTTATAAAGAAAGGTGAGATGTTACCATGATTGACAGGGCTCTTGACCAATCAAATATCTCCCAAAACTGCAGGCACCTCACGGGCCAGAACCTGAAGGGGCGTGGAGCTCGAACCAATGAGAGCTTCCAGGCCTGGTCTTTCAAATGCCCTGTGTAAGGGGGGGCATGGGAAATAAAATCTCTCTGTTGCCCCATGAACTCGGGAGGAGCAGTCTTTGTCTCCTGTGCCCTCGCTGCCCCACCAGACCAAAGAGATGTTCACCAGGGCCCTCCCTGTTTGTGGCCGTCCAGTGCCGAGCTGAGCAGGCAGCCAGTTGTGTTTGCACGTGAGCTGCCACAGGAAGACACACAGCAGCTGGAGATTTGAATAGCAGGGCTCGGGCCAATTCTTTTTCTTTTTGAATGCAAGAAAGACGCAAAAGCACAAAGAAACATGACAGTGTTTCGGTGGATTCTCTTTGTCCTGTGAAGTTGAGTAGCTGTTGGTGTTTCTGTGCTGCTGCTAATCCCTTCCATGAAAGAATCATTCCGGGAAGGAGCAACAACATCTGACACGCACCAAGTGTTGCCACCAGTTGCTCCAGGTGCTGCTACCAACAGCCCCTGTAGGATGCAGCACAGCCCCCAGTGCACACCAAAAGCCAGGGAATCTCAGGAAAACGGGAAACTGGACAAGACAAACGCAGATCTGAACCAATGTGGTTAATCAAATGTTCCGTTTATTCGAGATAAGATGGTAGTTTATATAAGCTTCTACATAGTTTACAGAAACAAAGGCACTCTGATTGGTAGGCTAACATTGTTTACCTTTTCCTTAAAGTGGCTTGAGCCTTACACTATAAACGTACACTAATTCACACCCAGACAGCCCAGTGGTCCCCGTCACACCTTAATACTATTTCTATCTGCGCCAAAAGCTCTGAATTTCTAACTGTGTCAGAGGCTTGAAGGCCTCACAAGGCCCAAATCTGAGGCCTAGACTGGAGTAGCTCAAATCTCATAACTCATGTCCTCTTTCTCTGAAAAATGCTGCAACACACACCAGCTTTGGCTGCCCTCTGGCAGAGAAGCCCTTTTGGGGCACAGGTTTCTGGGGCAGCAGACGGGCACCGGTGCTGCCAGGGCTCGGGGGAACTCTGCTTCGGCGGGGACTGTGCCTCAGCGGCTGATGTCAGCGCTCCCCGGGCCCCAGGGTCAGAGCAGCATTCCTGCCCTGGCCCACACGTTCCTGGTCTGTGTCACACGGCCGTGCTTAGGATGGCCACCATGTGGGACGTGTCCCGAGGAGGCCGTGCCAGCTTCTGTGCAGGGCCCCGTGCCCTTCCCGCCGCGGCTGCGTCAGCAGCTGCGGGGGCTCCTGCTGCTCTGAGCCCGCAGAGCAGGGCAGCGTTTGCTGATGGTCTGAGCCGTTCCTAAAGATCCTGTTGGGCTGTCTGACACACTTGGGGCAAGGCATTCCTTCCAACCTGGGCCACTCTGGGGGGCTGGGGGTGGCCCCAGGGCAGGTGGCAGTGCGTGCAAGGGCCCTTTGTGACATGGTGCAGCATGGTCACCGTGGAATGGAACGGGACAGGGTATCCAAGGGCCCTTTGTGACACGGTGCAGCATGGTCACCGTGGAATGGAACGGGACAGGGTATCCAAGGGTCCTTTGTGACACGGTGCAGCATGGTCACCGTGGAATGGAATGGGACAGGGTATCCAAGGGCCCTTTGTGACACGCTGCAGCATGGTCACCGTGGAATGGAATGGGACAGGGTATCCGAGGGCCCTTTGTGACACACTGCAGCATGGAACGGAGCCGGGTGTCCAAGGGCCCTTTATGACACGTGGTGACATAGGAGTTGGTGGTGACAGCACCATGCCACAGTGCTCGGTGCATGCGATGGGACAGGATGGGACAGAGCAGTGCTGTGAGGAGCCCCCACAGCGCACTCGTTCATGTCTGACCCAGAGCTTTTCCTAGGCGTTATTCCTGCAGCTGACCTCGAGGCCAGACCACAGGACTTGCTGACCCGTGGCCTTCCCGAGGCTTCTCTTCTGCAGGTGCCCTCGAGGGCAGAGCGTGGGACCTGGTGCCCTGGAGGCTTCTCCCATCCCTGCTGCCGGTGCCCTCGAGGCCAGAGCACCATCCTTGACAGGAGTCTCCTGTCCTTGTGGCAGGAGCCCTCGAGACCAGAGCACAGGACTTGCTGTCCTGAGCCTTCCTGAGGCTTCTCTCTTGAAGGTGCCTTCCAGGCACGAAAGCAGGACTTGCTGACTCGGAGTTTTCTGAGGCATCTCTCCTGCAAGTAGCCACAAATCCAGTCACTGACATGGAGCAGAGAGCCCTGAGAGTGCCCAAGCTGGCCTGGGTGGAGGAAGAGGAAGAAGGCCCTGGAGCTGCCCCTGCACACGAGACTGTGAGACGGCAACAGAGTGCGAGGCACAGCTCCGGGTGCTCCCCGTGACCCTCAGCTCTGGGACCACTGTCTGCCCCAAGCTTCAGGGGCTGCAGGGGGAGCCCGGCTGGGCTCTGCCCTGGGGCCATCCTGCAGGGACAGCTGCAACCAAGGAGGATTCCCTGCCACAAAGAGCCAAGCCAGGGCTGCAGGGCAGCTGCTCCAGCCCCAACTGCACTGCTGAGTGCTGTGCTCTGGGGCTGGGGCTCTCCGCACAGGGGACTGCACTGGTGTGCCAGAGGAGACAGAGAAGCTGCAGCTTCAGCCTAACTGAGGTGGGTGCGTGGGCTGGGAAGAGTGGGGAGGCTCAAGGGGATTCACAGAGCTCATCCTGCTGCAAGGACGAGAAAAAGGGAGTGGGAACTCAGCAGTGAGGAGAGCTGAGGGCTGGAGAGCAGCTCTGAATGACACTAAAATCCCACCGGACCTCTGAGACATTGCTGCTCCTCAGCCAGTGACAGGATGAGTCCCTAAGCCTGGGGCTCGGCCTTCCTCATGGTGAGGGGCACCAAGGAAGGCAACAGTGTGATGGAGACTGGAATGGGCTGGGAACTCACTGGGGGAAAAGAGGGAGCAGTTGGGGAGTAAAAGGCAGGTGGGGGAGAGAACAGTTCAGAGAAGGGCTGAGCTACAGCTTGAGCAAGCTGCAAAACGTCATTTGGGGTCATCCCAGATTGATTTCATTTCAGTAGTTATTGAACAAGTTTATTTTTTGGGTGGTGGCATGTTTTACCTTGGAGGTGTGCACTCTGCAAACTTGAGCTGTGTTGCTGAAATGCTCAAGCAAGTCTGTGCTGCAGGTCACCCCATTTCTCCTTTGGCTGATTGCGGCCCAGTGCTGAGCTCCAGCAGAGCCCTGGCAGAGCCCAAAGCAGCCTCAGCACCCGCAGAGCCCGGCTGCAAGGAGAGAAACCAGAAACCACCCGTCAGCTGAAGGCTCCTGTCCCCTTGTCCCAGCCGCCCGCGGTGCCCCGCACTTCCTGATCCAGACTGGACCCCACCTGGAACGCTTCCTCTACAAAAACTAACAACAAATTATTGAAAATAGATTACAGACAAATAGGGCAACATGAAAAAAGGTCAAAAATCTGATCTCTGTCAGAGGCTTGAGGAAGGCCCAACCCCTGCATGCCAGGAAAAAACCCACCATGGGTGAGGGAATCCCAGGCTTTCTCCCTTCCCCCTGCACTGCCCCCATGGTGATCCCAAAGCAAACAAGGGCAGAGGAGCAGCCCAAGCCTTTCCTTGCCTGCAAAGCAAAGCAGCCCCTGCACAGGCTCTGCAGTCCCACCTCTGCTCCCACCGTGGGGGTTTCTCTGTGCCGGGCTGGCTGCCCCAGCCCCAGCCCCAGCCTCAGCCCAGGCCATGCTGGGTGCTGGGGGCTGTTGGCAGGGCCAGGAGCCCACTCCCATTTCGTACCCACCCCAGCCCATGCCCCCAGCCCTGCCAAAAAGCAGCCTGGCAGCCGACTGAAGGATCAGCTGCATCCGCCCCAGCAAAGGGGGAACCTTTGGTTCCCAGCCAGGCTGTGCAATGCCCAAATCTGGGAGCATCCCCTGTGTGTGGACCCATCTGCAAATTCCCTGTGGAACCTGGCTTTAAAGGAGATGTCAGAATCAAAGTCCACCATCTTCAGCCTGCTGGTGGTCAGGTGGAGCAAGAGGTTCTCATCCTCGACATCATCCTCGCTGCCCCCAGCAGCAGCAGGGCCCGACCCAGCTTTGCTTCCGAGATCAGACGAGACCGGGCGCTCTCAGGGCGGTGTGCCATAGGCACCTGCAGCCCCTCAGCAGCGCCCTTCAGCCCACCACACCACCCTCCGGGCACAAGCCCAGAACCCCAAAGGGGCTCAACAAGCCCAAAAGGGCCGCCCCTGCCCACAAGGGGAACTAGAGACAGACCTGTGGTAGATAGGGACAGGCGGAGCGGAAGACCAACACGGGATGTGACGGAAAGATAGACCCATCCCCCTCTCTCTCTCTCTCTCTCCCCCACGTTATCTTCTAACTCCAGAAGCCTCAGAAGAATGTAGCCACACCTGCTCTAGTAAATTTCCACTACCCAACTAACCCCTAAGACCCCCCAACCCCCCTCTGACGTAGCAAAGACCCCTAAAAACTATTTAAACCCACGAGATAGGATAATAAACGCTTTTCAACCGTCTGCCATATTGGTGTCTGCGTCTGTTGATTAGCCCGAGCAGCCCGGCCGAGACCAGGCTGCCGTGCTGCCATCTGAACCAGGTCCCTGGTTGTCTTTTATAAAGGCAACATACTGGTGCCGAAACCCGGGACAAAAGAAGAAAAAAAAGGAAAAATTTGCCCGGCTGACGGGATACACCTGGACAGAAGCAGCGGCCGGAACGGTCGGACCGTATCGAGGCGCAAGGGGAGACGTCCCAGGATCCGCGGGCGTCATGGACGCAATGGCCAGGATCATAAGTGCAATTTATTCGCAGTGGGGTATTGGGTGTAAGCTCAAGGATTTTCATCTTGCCGTAGCGAGATTGCTTGAGCTAGGGGCAATCGAGCGCCCCGTGGATGTATTACATCCGGAAATATGGGACAAATGCACTGCCGCGCTAGCCGAGGACACAAAATCCTCAGGCAGCGGCAAAAATCTAAAAGCGTGGGGCAAAGTAGAGAAAGCCCTACGCAAAGCGATAGAGGAGCAGGAGACATGGACCGCGGCGCGCACGTGTTTATTAGTTACTCCTAAACGCGGCGTGGGGGCGGGGACGCAGACTGCCCCTGAGAGCGATTCGCTCGGCAGCGGGGACCCGGGGGGGCTCAGCGCGACACCCGCTCCCCCAGATCAGAGCCCACCCCCCCCCCGCAGAAACCCCCCGCGACACCCCCGCCGCCGAAAATCCCCAAAAACCCCCCACCGCTCGAACCCCCTGAGAGACCGCAAATTCCTCCGAGCCGCCGCCGCCGCCCGCCCGCGATCCGATGTCAGAGACGCAAAAGCACGCGGAGCGCTTCTGGCAAGGGCTGCTAAAAGAAGCCCGAGCCGCCGAAACCGCGGCTTGGGAAGACGGGGCCGCCACGCCGCCCCCCTACTCGTTTGAACATGGCGCCGGGAGCGGCAGAGAGGGGCGGGGCACGGGCGGTCCCGGCGTGAACACCCGGGAGGATCGCGACCCCGGGTATGCGCGCGCGCGGGAGAAGGGGGCGGAGAGCGGCACGGAGCGCGGAACCAACCAGCGGCTCCGTCTGAAGCTGCCACCATATAAGGCAAAAACCACCCCCCGCGAGGGGCGCGGCGAGCCGGGGGGGCGGGAGCGGCGCCACCCCTGCGGGGAAGAGCGAGCTCGGGGCCGAACAAAACGGCGCGGAGCCCCGGAAGTACGCTGGCACTCGTCTTCCGGCTCGGAGACCAGCAACAGCTCTACCACCTCAGGGGAGCTGACGGAGGCTAGCGATGGCTCCGAGACGGACGAAACGGAACCGGCACAGCTTGAAACAAAGCCGAGTAAAGCTCTAAGCCGCGCCGAAAAACAACTACAATACGAATCAGCCCAGTTTACTGACTGGGGGAAAATAAAGATAGCTTGTGCTGAATGGTCCCCGGCGGCCGCCATACAAGCCTTCCCGGTACGGCTTACCGGTCCGGAAGGGAACCAACAAAGGGTATATACCCCGATAAACCCAAAAGATATACAGTCAATTGTCAAAGCCATTGCAGAAAAGGGGATCAACTCGGCTATAGTTACTACGTTAATCGATGGTCTTTTTAGCAACGATGACTTGCTTCCCTTTGATATCGAACGGATAGGGCGTATGATACTGGACGGGGCGGGAATGATCGTCTTTAGGCAGGAATGGGAGGATAATTGTAGAAAGCAGCTAGCCCAAGCGTCCGGCGCGCGGCAGCCACTGCACAGATCGAGCTTATCCAGACTGATAGGAAAGCATGATGATATGATCACACCACAGCAGCAAGCTGCACAGATGCAGGCTGAGGAGGTCAGAGCGACCACTCGGGCTGCTAGAGAGGCCATCCGCGCCGCCTCCCGAGTTGTGGCCAAGCCGGCACCGTGGTCCACCGTGAGGCAGGCAGAGAGCGAAAGCTTCACACAGTTCGTAGATCGCCTGCAGGCAGCGATAGACTCCTCCACCCTGCCGGCAGAGGCAAGGGGCCCCGTAGTGGCCAACTGCCTGCGCCAGCAGTGCAACTCTGTTACTAAGGATATCTTACGCTCCCTGCCAGCCGGAGCTAGCCTGGCGGACATGATCAGACACGTAGTTAGGGAGGAACACCTGACGCCCATTCAGGCAGCTGTCCACACCCTGACCAATGCCATGGCGTGTTTCAAGTGCGGGGAGGCGGGTCACATCGTGGTGAGCTGCCCACAGCCGGCACGGCGGCCTGCCGCAGCGCCTCCGCCCCAAACACGCCCGCGGGGATCCTGCTGGGGCTGCGGGAGGAAGGGACATCTTGCTAGGGAATGCAGGTCCCGGCTCCAGGGAAACGGAAAGGGGAGGGGGCCCGCGGGCCTCACCCAGCCTCCTCCCGCTGCGAATATGAGGCGGCCCATCCATGCCAACCCCCAATGGAGCGGGGAGCCCTCGTACCCCATTCTCCCACAGGAAGCAGCCAACTTCATACCCCTGCCAGCGAGTATCACGGCACAGCCTGCGGCGCCTTCGTACCCACCGCCACCGCAAGCAGCACCTATGCCACAGGGTCAACAGGGGGCAGCCCAGGTCGGGACAACCCCTGGGTGGCCCTGGCCCTAAAAATAGGGAAGGAACCCCCGAAAATTTGGGGGACATGCCGCCTCTATGATAGTCGGGACCCCCATGTAATAGGGCTTCAGTTTTGGGCAGACACAGGAGCAGACTGCACAATCCTACCCCAAGCCCTATGGCCCCGACACTGGCCGTACAAGGAAGTCCCCCCAGTGAACGGGGTGGGAGGGTTGTCCCGAGCTTGGAAAAGCACCCAATTGGTAGCTATAATGCTCCATACAAAGAAAGGACCAGAACAAACAGTAGCAATCCACCCCTATATCTTGCAAAACTCCCCACCCCTGATAGGAAGGGACGTTCTCGCCATGCTAGGAGTCAGGATTACAAATTTATGATGAGGGCCACTGCTGTGCACCCACTGCTACCAATCAAACTGACTTGGAAATCACCAGACCCCGTATGGGTTGAGCAGTGGCCCCTGTCAAAGCCTCGAATGACAGCCTTGCTGGAACTGGTCGACCGCGAGCTACAAAAGGGCCACATCGAACCCTCCACCAGCCCGTGGAACACCCCTGTGTTTGTAATCCCCAAGAGATCAGGAGAAGGCTACCGCCTCGTCCACGACCTGAGGGAAGTGAACAAGACAATTCAGCCCATGGGTCCAGTTCAGACACTACTGCCCGCAAACTCAGCCATCCCCAAAGGGCAGCCGTGCGCAGTGCTGGACATCAAAGACTGTTTCTTTTCAATACCCCTGCATGCCGAGGACAAAGAACGGTTCGCCTTCTCCATCGTGTTCCCGAACGGCGAGCGACCTAACCTCCGCTTCCAATGGAAGGTGCTACCTCAAGGCCTTGTGGACAGCCCGACCATATGCCAGATCACCGTGGACAGGGCACTGATGCCAGTCCGACACTCCCACCCTGCTGCGACCATCATTCAGTACATGGACGACATCCTCGTCGCCGCACCATCGGCAGGCCAAGTGGATCACCTAGTGTCCACGATCACGGAAACCCTCCAGGCCAATGGTTTCGAGATCGCGAACACGAAGATCAAGAGAGGACCGTGCGTGACCTTCCTGGGAGTGGGGATCACAAACCCCACCCAAGATAAAAGTCCGCCGAGACATCAAGACCCTCCACGACATGCAGCGACTCGTGGGATCTCTGCAGTGGCTCCGCAACATCATCCTAGTTCCCCCAGAGGTCATGGACCCCCTGTATGACCTCCTGAAAGGAAAACACCCTTGGGACCCCAAGGAGCTGACGCCCCAAGCAACGAAATCCCTCGACTTCATCGAACGTCAGATGTCCACTAGCCTGCTTGCCAGGTGGAACCCGAGCGTACCACTGGACTTATACGTCCACTTCACGCAGAAGGGAGGAGTGGGAGCACTTGCCCAAGGACCTTCCGAAAAATCCCAGCCGATCCAGTGGGTGGTCCTCGGAAGACCAACTCACGCATTCTCCCCAGGAGTCGAGTGCATTGCTAACCTCATCACGAAAGGCAGGAGACTCGCCCTGAGACACCTGGGAATCGAGCCGGCAAGGATCCACCTCCCCTTCCGCAAGCGACCGACCACGGAGTCAACTGCAATATCGGAGCACCTGGCCCTCGCTCTCACTGGCTTCGGAGGAGAAATTTCCTACGCCACCAAACCACCCTGGACCCAGCTACTGACCATTGTCGACATAGATGTGCCACCGAAGGTCATGGACCGACCGCAACCAGGACCAACGGTCTTTACAGACGCCTCCTCCATGACTTCTACCGCAGCAGCAGTGTGGCAGGCAGGAGAAACATGGCATTGCGTCAAAACGTGTGACCCCACGCTGTCAGTGCAACAGCTGGAAGCAGCAGCAGTGGTCTTGGCGTGCGGACTTTTCCAGGACGAACACCTCAACATCGTGACAGACTCTATATTCGTAGCAAAGCTCTGCCTAGCCATGTCAAGACCAGGTGTGTCAACATCCACGACGGCCTCCATGCTTGAAGAGGCACTCTCCTCACGCCAGGGCACCGTGTCCGTCATCCACGTCAACAGCCATAACCCAGTCAAGGGCTTCTTCCAGACTGGCAATGACAAAGCAGACGCCGCAGCGAAGGGAGTGTGGACACTGCAGGAAGCTCGTCAGCTGCACGAGTCACTCCACATAGGGGCCAAAGCACTGGCGAAGAGATGCGGGATCTCGACAGCAGACGCGAGACACGTAGTAGCCACCTGCCCTCACTGCCAGAAGTCACCCCTATGGACCGGTGGAGTCAACCCGAGGGGCCTCAAGGTGTCAGAAATCTGGCAGTCAGACTTCACCCTCTGCGAACTGCTAAAGCCCCGAGCATGGCTTGCAGTGACAGTGGACACCTACAGCGGAGTGATCATAGCGACACAGCACCTCAAACCCAACTCCAAGGCCACGATCCAGCACTGGCTGACAGTTATGGCATGGCTTGGTATCCCCAAACAAATTAAAACTGACAATGCTTCCAATTTTGTATCCAAATCAGTGCGGGAATTCGCCTCGGTGTGGGGTATTACCTTAGCGCAGGGGATCCCATATAACAGCACCGGACAGGCCATTGTCGAGCGGGCAAATCAGACCCTAAAAGCCAAGTTAGAAGTGTTGGCAAAGACAGAGGGCTTTGCCAATTCCATCCCCTCAGGAGACCAGACACGCATGCTAGCAACCGCGCTGCTAGCACTGAACCAATTCCCTAGGGGAGATGAAGCAAACAGTCCCATTCGAAAACACTGGGCCACCCAGACACTAGAGGAGGGCCCACAGGTCATGGTCAAAAACGAGCTAGGCGAGTGGGAACGGGGCTGGAGACTGGTGCTTACGGGACGGGGGTACGCGGCAGTTAAAAAGGAGGACAGGATCAGGTGGTGTCCACTCAGGTCGATCAAACCTGACCTTAAGAATGAAACTAATGGAAAACTGTGAGTTTTCGTTCGCAGGACACGCTCGTGGACCGTCCCCGCGACACACACACCCCTGCTCCAGAGAGAGATAACGGACCACCAAGCCACCAGACAGAGCCTGAGCGTCCCACGGCGGTGAGACCCAGACATGTACAGTGTCTCTGTGCAATCCTGCTGATGGGGTTTGTGACCGGGGGGCAAGCCGACCCAGGCCACTACCCTCACCAGCCGTTCAGATGGGTCATGCAGCATCTTTCAAGTGACAAGGTGTTCAAAGAGGTCACCACCGCAAACGCTCCATCCTTCGTATTCCACATAGCCGATCTGTTTCCAGGGCAACCGAAAATACGGCCCTCAAGCCCACACATCATACTCATGTACATATCTTACTGGTGCCCAGCGTCCAACCCAGGGAAAAGGTTACTGTGACTACCCGGGGTGGGGACATTGTGGGTACTGGGGCTGCGAAACCATTGTTACAGATGCCAGACCATGGGCAGACGGGTGGCAACCACAAGAGCCCGACAAATTCTTACAGTTCACCTGGGCACCCTTTGGCTGCGGAGACCACACTGCACAGCCTAGACAACGGGGATGCGTAAGTTATAACATGACTGTCCTACAGCCAGATCACCCTAGCTGGGCCACGGGTAGAACATGGACAGTGGTCCTCAGAGGACCGAAAAGGTGGGTGAATGTGAGAATTATCAGGCTCCAGCCGCCAACACCTTGACCAGTGGGACCCAACAAAATTATCAAGAATGTGCTGAGAGGGAAAAACACAACCCACCCCAAAACCCTGACCCCAAAAGCCACTGACACCCCGACCAGCCTTGCAGATACCCCCCAGATAGGCCGCACGGCTGAGTCAGACCCAAACCCAATCTTTCGTATGCTAGAAGCTACCTTTCTAACCCTAAACGAAACCAAACCAAACCTAACTAACTCCTGTTGGCTTTGCTATGATATCAAACCCCCTTTTTATGAAGGCATTGCTTTGGACACCCCCTTCAGTTACTCCTCAGCCAGTGCCCCCCACCAGTGCAGATGGGACACTCCCCGCAGAGGAATCACCCTGAGTCAAATCACAGGACAGGGCAAATGTTTTGGGAATGCAACCTTAGCAAAGCAGAAAGGCAACTTCTGCACTAAAGTTGTCAAACCTAACAGAAAAACTAACAAGTGGGTGATCCCATCTGCGTCTGGGATGTGGGTCTGCCAAAGGTCCGGAGTGAGTCCTTGTGTGTTCCTTGACAAATTCAATGACTCTACTGATTTCTGTGTTCAAGTTCTGATTGTCCCCAGGGTCTTGTACCACTCAGACGAAGAGCTATACCATCTTCTCGAAGAACCTAACAGACTCCACAAAAGGGAAATCATCACAGGTATAACTATCGCGATGCTGCTCGGCCTGGGAGCAGCTGGCACGGCCACGGGTGTCTCAGCCATCGCAACCCAACAGCACGGACTCTCCCAGCTGCAAATGACCATCGACGAGGACCTGCAGAGGATCGAGAAATCCACCTCCTACCTAGAAAAATCAGTCTCTTCGCTTTCAGAAGTAGTTTTACAAAATAGGCGAGGTCTAGACCTTCTGTTTATGCAGCAGGGGGGATTGTGTGCAGCTTTGAAGGAGGAATGCTGCTTTTATGCAGATCATACGGGAGTCGTTAAAGACTCCATGGCAGAACTCCGAGACAGACTGGCTCAGAGAAAGAGAGACAGGGAGACCCAGCAGAGCTGGTTTGAATCCTGGTTCAATCAATCACCTTGGCTCACCACTTTAATTTCCGCCCTGGTAAGTCCACTGGCAATACTGCTTTTGGCTATTACCATAGGACCATGCCTGCTGAACAAACTAGTCTCGTTTGTTCAAGCCCGTCTGGAAAGGGCAAACATTCTGTTCATAGGCCACCAACAGATGTTATAAACCAAGAACTGCAAACACAGTCAGTAGCTAAAGCCTTCAGCACCTGCCTTGAAAAATCTACCCAGATCTACTAAACCACCCTTTCCTTAACAAGTTGCAAGTTTGTACCTCACTCCAGTGCCTATACCTACGACTACCTCATTTTGTATGTGATAAGGAGGGGGGAGATGTGGTAGGTAAGGGACAGGCGAGCGGAAGATTACGGGGTGTGACGGAAAGATAGACCCCTCCCCCTCTCTCTCTCCCCCACGCTATCTATCGACCCCAGGAGCCTCAGAAGAATGCAGCCACACCTGCCCTGGTAAATTTCCACTACCCGACTAACTTCTGAGACCCCCAACCCCCCTCTGACGTAGCAAAAACCCCCAAAACTATTTAAACCCACGAGATAGGATAATAAACGCTTTTCAACCGTCTGCCATATTGGTGTATGCGTCTGTTGATTAGCTCAAGCAGCCCGGCCGGGACCAGGCTGCCGTGCTGCCATCTGAACCAGGTCTCTGGTTGTCCTTTATAAAGGCAACAGTGTCCCCAGCCCTATTCTTGGTGTCCCCAAGCTCATTCCTGATGTCCCTAAGCCCATCCTCCATGTCCCCAGTGTCCCTAACCCCATTCCTGATATCCCCAACTCCATCCCAGGTGTCCCCAGCTCCAGTCCTGGTGTCCCAAGACCCTCCACACCCCATCCCTGATGTCCCCAGGTATCCCCAACCCCATCCCTGATGTTCTCAAGTGTCCCAAACTCCATCCCTGATGTCCTCAGGTGTCCCCAAACCCTGTCCCCGATGTCCCCAGATGTCTCCAATATCCCCAGCTGTGCCCAAACCCTGTCCCTGATGTCCCCAGATGTCCCTGATGTCCCCAGATGTCCCCAATGTCCCCAGCTGTGCCCAAACCTTGTCCCTGATGTCCCCAGGTGTGTCCCCAGGTGTCCCTCACCCGCCACCACCACGGTGACCCGGTGTGGCACGTTCCACGCCACGTGTGTCACCAGGCAGCTGTAGCTGTCCCCCGGCGCCACCGCGGCCACGCGCAGCCCCGCGCTGCGGCTGAAGGTGCCGTCGGCTGCCCGCCGGTGCCCGGAGCTCCAGCTGGGCCCCAGGGTGGTCCCTGGGGTGTCCCCTGAGGTGTCCCCCAGGTATGGCCAGGTGTGGCCGTGGGTGCGGCGCTCCCAGCGGATCTCCACGTCCAGCGGGAAGAAGCCGACGGCGTCGCAGCGCAGCTCGGCCAGGACCCCCGGGGACAGCCGGGACGGCAGCAGAGACACCCAGGGAGGGGCTGGGACATGGGACAGTGAGCTGGGGATACTGGGAGGGACTGGGGGGCACTGGGAGGGTCTGGGAGGGACTGGGAGGGAACTGGGACATACTGGGAGGGAACTGGGAGGGACTGGGAGGGAATTGGGGGGGGAACTGGGACAGACTGGGAAGGAACTAGGACAGACTGGGATGCACTGGGAATGGATTGGGAGGGACTGGGAGGGACTGGGACATACTGGGGGGGACTGGGATAGACTGGGAGGGGACTGGGAGGGACTGGGAATGGATTGGGATGGATTGGGAGGGACTGGGGGGGAACTGGGATTGACTGGGAGGGACTGGGAGGGAACTTGAACAGACTGGGAGGGAACTGGAAGGGACTGGGAATGGATTGGAATGGATTGGGAGGGACTGGAAGGGACTGGGAGGGACTGGGAGGGGACTGGGACATACTGAGAGCCCCTGGGAGCCCCAGCTCCGCCCACTCCCGGCACTGACCAATCACGTGCAGCTGCAGCACCTGCTGCACCTGCCCGTGGAGCGCGCTCACGGAGCAGACGAAGGCACCGTCGTCCGACACCGAGAGCGGCGGCAGCTGCAGCGACACCTCCCTGGTGCCCCTCGGCGGCTGGGAGGACTGAGCTAAGGTTCAGCCTCAGTGGTGCCCCCCCGGCATCTGGGAGGACTGTGGCCATTCCATGCCCAAAAAGCCCCAAAAAATGCCCCCAAAAATGACCCCCCAAAACCCAAAATTGCTTCCAACCCCCCCCAAGAAAACCCCCAAAAATCACCCACGGAACCCCCGCAGGACCTCCCAAAAACCCCAAAAAATGCTCCCAAAACCTTCCAAAAACCATTCAATGCCTGCAGTGCCCCGTAGCGGCCAGGAGGACCAAGGCTGTCCCGTGCCAGTGGGGAACCCTGGTGGCCAGGAGGACCAATGCAGTTCCATGCCCACAGTGACCCCTAGCGGCAGGGAGGCTTGAGGCTTTCCAGTGCCAGCAGCGCCCCCTGGTGGCCAGGAGGACCAAAACCATGCACTACCAGTGACGCCCCCTAGTGGCCAGGAGGACTATGGCTGTTCCATGCCCACAGCGCCCCCTGGTGGCCAGGAGGACCAAGGCTGTCCATTGGCGCACCCTGGTGGCCAGGAGGACTGAGGCCGCCCACTCCCAGCAGCGCCCCCCGGCGGCTGGGAGGACCCAATACCCCCCCGCTCGGTGGCACCACCCGCTGTCCCTGCAGGGCACCGCAGCCCCTTCCCTCCCCTCCCTTCCCCTCCCCCCCCTCCCCTCCCCTCACCTGTGAGGCACTGGGGGGGCTCCCGTGGCCCCGGCACCCCCGGCACAGCCTCGGTGCGATGGGCAGCGGCTGAGTCGAAGGCCAGCAGGCGCCGCGTGGCGCCGTGGCGGTGCTGTAGCCACTGCAGCGTGAAGGGCCCGGCTGGGGGCGCGAAGGCGCAGTGCAGCCGCCCTGGCGCCCCCAGCAGCGCCCGTGTCCGCGGTGTCCGTGTGGACACCAACAGGGACACTGCGGGGTGGGACAGGGTGGTCATGGGTGTGGGGACATCGGGGACACTGGGGATGTGTGGGGACATCGGGGACATCAGGGATGTGGGTGGATATCAGGGACACTGCGGGGCGGGACAGGGCGGTCATGGGGCATGGGGACATCGGGGACATTGGGGATGTGTGGGGACATCAGGGACACCGGGGATGTGGGGGGACATCGGGGATGTGGGGGGATATCAAGGACACTGCGGGGTGGGGTGGGGCGTCACCGGTGGGGGGACATCGGGGACACCGGGGACATTGGGGATGTGGGGATAATGGGGGACATGGGGATATTGGGGGGACATGGGGATATTGGGGGGACATCGGGGACAATGGGCACACTGGGGACATTGGAGACAATGTGGGGGCATCAGGGGTATTGGGGACAAGGGGGACATGGGGACAATGGAGACGTTTGGGATAATGGGGACAATGGGGGGACATCGGGGACATCAGAGACATTGGGGATAATGTGTGGACATGGGGGACATCAGGGACATCGGGGACATGGGGACAGCGTGGGGGCATCAGGACAGTGGGGTGATGTTGTGGATGTGGGGACAATGGAGACATTGGGGATATTGGGATGGGGAACACGGGGTGACACCGGGGACATTTGGAGCCGTGGGGTGGCAAACACAGAGGTGACAAACACAGAGCTGGCAAACACAGGTGACACAGAAGTGACAATGACACACAGGTGCTACACAGGTGCCACACACAGGTGACAATGACACAGGTGACACACAGAGCCGTCCCCGGTGTCCCCTCACCATTGAGGAGGGGCGGGTCTCCTCCCCCCTGCTGCAGCAGCGCCGTCCCCTCCCCCTCGGGCGTCCCCAGGGCCAGGAGCCACCAGTGCATCCCCAGCCCGGGGTGGCACCGAGGGGACCCCGGGGACATCCCCGGGGGTGGCAGCAGCGGCACTGTGGGGCTGAGCTCGCACCGGGGGGGCTCCCGGGAGGGACCCCAAAATTCCCCCAGCATACCCAAGGGGTCTGCAGAGAAAAGGGGAAAGAACAGGGGGGGAGCTGCACCCCAAAATCCCACCAAACACCTCCAAAATCCCATCAAATCCCCCCAAAATCTCCCAAAATCCCCTCAGCACCCCCCAGGGGTCTGCAGGAAAAGGGAAAGAGCGGGGGGTGAGCAGCACCCCAAAATCGCAGCAAATCCACACAAAATCTCCCCAAAATCCCCCCAAAACGCCCCAAGGGTCTGCGGGGAAAAGGAAAAGAGCAGGGGGTGAGCTGCACCCCAAAATCGCATCAAACACCCCCAAAATCCCCCCAAACCACCCCCGAACCCCCCAAAAATCGCCCACAAAACCCCCAAAAATCACCCCCAAAACCCCCCCAGGACCCCACAAAAAACCGCCAAAAATTTTCCCCAAAATCCCTTAAACCGCCCCCCTCAGCAGTCACCCCAAAACAACCCCAAAAAATGCCCCCAAACCCCCCAGAATCACCCAAAAAATGCCCCCAAAAATCACACCCAAAACCCCTCCAGGACTCCCCCAAAGAACACCAAAAAATTGCCCTCAAAAATCGCCCCCAAAAACCCCCCAAAATCCCCCGAAAGCTGCCCCTGAACCCCCCCCAGGAGAATCCCCAAAAGCCCACTTCCCAATGCGCCTGCTGCCTGTCTTCGTTAATATGCACCCTCCTTTTGTATAACAGCCGATATTCATGGCTCTCTTAAGTCTTTGTTCTTCTCCTCGAAGTTCAGGAATGTAGCGGGACTTTGAGGAGCTCTCTGGGTCAATTTGTGACATTTATTGGAACTGATGGCTTTTCCCAGTTACTTCCTTATCTACAAGTGCCTGGCCCTATCTCCGGGCAGATTCACTCCTTGACTCTGTTTTGTTCTTCCCGGGTCCTCTTTGGTTTTGGGATTATTCTCGGTGCCCTCATTCCCTGTCCTTTTGTAGGCGTTTGTGGATCAGGAGGCCTGGCTGCCACCTGCATCCCCTGGCTCAGCTGCTGGATGAGCTGCACTGCCAAGGTGTGGAGCATGGTAAAAAGATGAGAGTTGCTGCAGCACAGAAGAGGAGAAGCAGCATTCGTGTAACCCCTGGTGTGCCGGGGAGCCACGAATGTGTGTCCCATTCCCATCCTTTCTATGTGTGGACCAATACATAAACTGTTGTCCTATTTCCTTTCTCATCTTTTTCAGCGCTTTCCTTTGTCAACTCTTTGCCAACATCAGTTGGAGTCATTTATTTTCCCCCAGACTCCTGTTTTTTCTGCTCACAGATAATCTGACCCCATCCCCTTGTGAAATGCTCCGTTCCTCATTTCAGTGGATTGGTCGGCAGGAAGGTCAGGAGCTGGAGCTGTCTGGTTGGTTCTTATTCCGAGGACAGCTTGTAATCTAATGATGCCATTGAAATGATAAATGGGTTCTCTGCCTCCTGATATGAATTGGTTCGGGTTCCCAGGGGCTGGTCCATGGTGTTGTAGGATTTGTTCTGGTGGCCCTTCATCTTTTCCCCATTTTTGGGTGCTCCCTGCAGCCGGGGCTGCATCAATTGACCACTTTTTTCTAATTACATCATCAAATACTTGAATTCCAACTGATCTCCCTGAACTTGTTATAGCAAAAGCCCCAGTGCTCTGATACACCCTGTAGAGCACAGACAGTGACAGCAGATGTTGGAGTGGGCAGAGGGACGACCCCCCCCCCCCCTTTATTTTAGTGAAGTTTTCACAACATTCTCCATTTGCTGTTTCCGTTTGCAGCTTTACCCATTTCTGTTGCAGAGTCAGAGATCCTCACCATGGGCTCTGCCTTCAGCCGTGCAGATTCCATCTGTGCAAGCAGGCAGAGCTTGAGGTGAGGGGCAGAGGGAATCAGCCAATTCCTGACCCAGGCAAGAAGAGCCAGGTACATTGTCCCCACTCTGCCCCAGCAGTGTTAATTTGCATTTCTAAAGCTCCTCCTGGGTGCCTGGAATGCAGCTTCTCTTCCAGAGCAGCCTTCAGCAACCTCACCTGTGCCCCGCCACAACCTGGGGCTTTTTTTTGCCCCTTCAAATCATCTGTTTAATGTTTATAAGTTAAAAGGTCACCTTTAAATCTCTTCTAGTTTTGCAAAATGCAGCCTAAAGGTGAATGTCGAAAAACCCTGACCAAAATTTTGCCATCGCTAAAAGCAATGCACAAAGACACTAAAAAGTTCCAAGGCAATTAATTTTTTTCTCATTCTTCTCGGAGTAAAAACTCATTCTCACATCCCTCACCAAACCTAACCAGCAATATAGAAGTAGGATTATTTTTAAAAATACTCTAATGCTATATACTTTGCACTGAAACTGCAGGAAAAAGCAAAACTCCACCAATCTATTTAGTGTTAGAGTCAAGGCATTCCTTGATTCTGGCTAGGATGAGCAACAGAGATCCTTCCATCCCCACATAGCCCAGGTGTGCAGAGAAAATCGTTCCATGACACATGGGTTTTACTCTATTTTTCCCAAACTTGATACAGTCTGAACCAGTCTAAATCCACTGGTTTAATGTTCTGTAGTTTCAAGTTTTGCAGTTTTTAGTATTTGGTTTCCTATTGGACCCGGATTTCTTTGCTTCTGCTGTTAATGAGGTGGGAAGTGCTGGATTTCCTTCTCAGCCTTTTGCAGACCAGGTGTCTGCGGCTCTGGGGGGGCAGTGTCTGGGGTAGGTGTTGGTCGCTGTTGCTGCTGGGGTTGATGTTTTGCTGCTGGTCATTATCTTTGTGGGTATCTCTGTGTGTTGAGGTGTTAAACTCATTTCCATTGAGTGGTGTAACATCCCTTAACAAAACCATTAACATTTCTTTCCCCAGGGCCAAGACAAACCAAGCCAGAGTAGAGAAATCAAAGGTTAACAATGTTAAAGTCTATGAGCTGGTGTATTTTCCATCAATGCCATGGCAGGCAGGGCAGTGTGTGAGTGTAAGTGAGAGCCAGAGTGGAATTGTCCCGTGCTCTTGCCCAGCAGCTGTGGCAGGGCAGGCCCAGAGAGCGCTGAAGCTGCAGCAGTGGCAGCAAGGGCTGTCCCCGGTGGCTGGAGCTGCCAAAGGAGGGTGGCCAGGCCGAGGATTTCAGCAGAGGATGTGTGGGC
Organism: Taeniopygia guttata; assembly: GCF_048771995.1. Taxonomy (NCBI): domain Eukaryota; kingdom Metazoa; phylum Chordata; class Aves; order Passeriformes; family Estrildidae; genus Taeniopygia; species Taeniopygia guttata. The sequence continues at coordinate 6,289,775 of NC_133053.1, forward strand.
AGCCCCAGGGCCTTGCCCCGCTGTGGAGCCCTGGCTGCTGCTGCGCTGCCTTCAGTGCAGCTCAGTGGGGGCCTCCCATCCTCCTGCTGCAGGCGGGAAGTGCAAATCTCCGGGGCTGCAGAGACCTGGAGCCGAGGCTGAGGGGTCCCCCCGTGCTCAGCTGTGCTGGCGGCTGTTTCTGGCCTCGGGGCCACTTGGCACGGGCCACGCCACTTGGCCACCAGTGGTGCTGCTCTGCACTCCTTAGGCAGGAGCCGATGTCCTGCTGGGATGTTGGCAACAGCAAAGTGCCAAGGCAGGCTCTGTGCCAGCCCAGCTTCCTGGGGGAGAGATTGCACCAGAGACAGGATTCTGGCCACAAACTGCTTTAAATGTGCATTCCTTATCTGCACCCTGCACTAGGTGGAGAATTCCCAGGGTAAGGAATTCCCAAGGTCAATTGCCAGGCTGAGAATTGAATATCTACTCTCGCTCTGGCTCTTCTACTTAGGAAACCAATGGCACAAGCCATAGCCATGGCATGTTGGTTTCTATCCCCAGCTTCCAGAAGTGTTTCTTTCTTTCCCCATTCATTCTTTGTACCCAGCCTGAGTTTTGGGGGTGCCAGGGGTTCTGGAGGTACCATTGTATTCCTAAGGCTGCCATAACCCCCTGGAGGACCTTTCCTGTAAAATGAGTTCTGCTGTCTGAGTCTGTTGCTTCCACAATCCCTTTTATTGGAATTATGTCTTCTAGAAATACCCTAATAAGTGATCCAGTGGCTGCTGAGCAATCAGAATTGCTTTTGCTCCCCTGTTAGGTGAGATGGTGTCACCAGAAGATATTGAAGCCTTCCTGCTCAGGGCATTTCAGTGCCCGGCTCTTACAAGCACACACAGCTGTGCCGGTTGAGCTGACCATGAGGGGTAACCTGGGCTTTGTCTGATTCCCTTTCCTCGATAACAGCGTGTCTTGGAACTCTTTTCCCTTCTTCTGCCCTTGAAGAGCCATCCACAAAGACATTTTCTGCCTCAGGCCAGGCAATGTATCCTGAATCTCCCCCAGGCTGGGTCTGGAGCTGTGTCACTTGAATGCAGTGCTGGGTTTCTTCCCAGCCCCTCTGTGGGCTGTTCAAACAGGAGGCTGGGTTAAACCCTTCCCCTGTCCTCAGTTCTGAATCCTCCTGTGCCACTGAACAAGTTTCACACTGTAATAACCGAGCACTGCTCATCCATTGCGAGGCTCTTTTGGTTATCAAAGCTTGAACTTGATGGCAGACTGGAACAGTTGGAGATCCTGTTGTCATCAGGTTTTGGGCCTCGGTTCCCGTTGAAGCTGTGTCTGCACAATTCTGCAGGCAATGAGTCCACTCTGGCCACTGGGTGAAACATTTTGGCCCAAGGATTCCTTTGTCATAGCCCTGTTGAACATTCACCTACAATTCAAATTTCTTTCCTGTGTCTGGAAGAGCCAGAGCTTGTAAAGACGTTTGATGGGTCCACGGACTGATTGGGTGGGTACAGACGAGAGATCTCTGCTGATTGCTCTTGGAGGATAAGGTTTATTCGGGATGGAGAGAGGCCTTGCCTCGAGCTGCCAGACACAGCTCAGTGGCCGGGCCTGAGGTGATGGGGGAGGGGAGACACAAAGGGAAGAGCAGGGACTCAAGGAGGGGGAATCCGGGAGGAGGAAGTTCCAAGAGGGGAGGGGAAGATCCAAGAGGGCGTCTGGCCCTTTGGGGGCCCCTTATCAAGGGGGGCTCCAAGGTGTGCTGGAACAGGACCTGGGCCAATGGGGTCACAGACACCTGATGTTTCAGGGGAGGGTTACAGGTTTGGGGTGAACCATACATTCTGGGGGGTGAGATGGAACAGTCCATTTGACTTTTGGACCCCTCTGTAGGTGAGGGTATTGTCCAGCCAGTAGGGGGCGTTATATTCGTCCTGGCTGTACTATTGTGGTTCTTCTGCTAGACAATCATATTTATCTATCCTTCCCAACAATAGCTGAGGCATCAATATTTTTGGCTTTTCATTTTCTCAAGTTTTTCTCTCTTTCTCCTGTCCATACCACAGCATAGATGCTGTCTGGAGTTAAAAAGTCCTACAGTGTTCTGGCTGGAACAGAGAATCCTCAATTCAGGCTGTGTAATTCCCTATTAATCCTCAGAATTGTCGCAGCTCCTTTTTGGTCCTGGGAAATGTTACTTCTGAGATTACCCAGACCCTCTCTGTGTAAATCCACAAGGAATCTTCAGTCCCAGTATTTCCCAAATATTTAACCTTTTTCTCCACCATTTGCCTTTTTTTTTTTTTTTTTTTTTTCAAATACTCAGAAGATGTTTTTAGCCAGGAAATTCAGTCATTTCACAGAGGCTTTTTCTACCACTTCTTCTTGTGCTCCTCATTGGAGCCATCTGATTCCCTGACTGGCAGGACAGGAGTGCTGTAGGGAGACATCCCTGGCTCCAAAAGCCCTGCCTTTAGCAGGGACTCCATACCAGGCTGTGAGCCCTTCCTTCCCTCCTCTGGAACAGGTGTTGCTTTTAGACACCACTTGTCCTGGTTGCTTCAAAGTAACTTGGAGAGGATCCAAATTGAATTTTCCCTCTGGGACTGCCCACACCTCTGGGTTCCCTTCAGCATCAGTCTTGCCAGACATTTGACACAAAGGTGCAGCAGCAATAGCCTCTGTATCACCTTTTACAATATTACAATGCCACCATCAAATTCCTTCCTAGTTAATTGCAATCAGAGTAGGAAGAGAAAGAAATTAGTTTATTTCATACCTATCCCCCACAGCTCCTAATAGTGATTGCACAAATGATACCAGCTCAGCTTTCCCATTTATTCCCTTAATAATGAAAACATTCCTTTACAATTTTCCCCCCTTAGGTGTAAGATTCAGAGTGGATGGAGAGGCCCCTGTGTCCAACAGGAGAGGCCTCTGGATGCAGACCCAGCATGGATGTTCTCCAGGGCTGCAGTGTGGTGGGTCCCCGGTGGGATGGGAGCTCAGAGAGCCCTGACAATCCATGTCCATGCAGGGGTGGACTCGCTCCTCCTGAGGGTGCTGCTGTCTGTGCTTGCAGTGTCCTTGTGGGCTGCAGCTGGAGCCCCGACTCCTTCCCAGGGGCTGTTTGGGTGGGCTCTGCCCTGGCCAGGAGGGCAATGCCTCTGCCAGGTGCTTGTGGCCGACACCGTCCCCTGGGTGCTGGGGCCCCCTTGGGCCCTGGGGTTGGTCCCTCAGGGGCTGTGGGAACTCTGCCATGGCCTTTGCCTTCAGCTTGGCCTTTTGCTCATCCCTCCTTGCCTTCAGCTGCTGTGCCTTTGTGCCCAAGTGCTGCAGGGCCTTCTTCTGCCACTCCTGCAGCCCGGTCACTGCCTGTGGGTGCTCATCCTCTGAGAGCTGCTGAGCTTTCTGCAAAATCTTTCCTTTCTGCAGGGACCCAAACCAAATCCTTTCACAGAAAATCCTGATCCTTCCATGAGCACTCTGCATTTCCCAGATGTTGCTTTGTTTTGCTCCTTGTGCTCAGGGTCCCCTGCACAGCCCGTGTGGCAGAGCCGGTGCCTGTCCTGCCGCAGTGTCCAAAGGCGGCCCCCCCGGCGGGCAGGGCTGGCAGCTCCCCGGGGCCGGGCAGCGGCCGGGGCGTCCCGCAGCCTCCTGGGGGCCGGGGGCCACTGCCGGCCCTGCCCGGGGCTGGTGGGCTCAGGCAGCGCCCAGCGCTGAGCCCCGGCTGCCCCACAGCCCCGGCCCGGCCCCGCAGCTCCCCACAGGCCCCCAGCCCTGCCCCCGGTCCCGCACCTCTGCGCCCGCTGCTGCCGCTGCCCACCACAGAGAAACCCCTGACATCCTGACCTCCTGCTTTTCCTCTCCTGGAAACCGGGCATGGAAAGGATCTGGATCAGCTGGCAAATTGTAAGGATAAAGCAGTGCTGAAAAACAAACCAATCCTGAGTATTTTTCTCTTCCTCCTCTTTGCTGTCATACTTTTTCTTACCACAGAGATTCCTCCTGCTGCTTCTTGCCTGAACCATATTGCTGCACACTCCCCTTCCCCCAATCCCTTCCCAGCATACGAACACCATCCGTCCCCTGTTGTCCAAATCCCTTCTCCACTTCCCTTATTGCCCCCCTGGGTGTCCATGTCCTTAATTACCTCTGGGGGAATGTGCAAACCACCTCAGCATTCTCCCAAGGGACCCTTTAGAGACATTTTTAGGTCATCATCCCTTTGGCCAGGAGCCCTCCCTGGCTTTCCCTTTTCTCCCCTCCATGCATGCCCTACCATGTTCACTCCCCGAAGATCCCAGGGCACTCACTGATGAGATTTTCAGTGCTCTGTCCCTGCTGACTCTTCACAGACCCCCCTGATGTGTCTCTCGTCTGTCTCCTGATCACTCCCGGGTCCCCAATCAATCCCCGGTGCTGCTGCCAGCCAAGGGAGCCGATCACCCAAAGTGGGTGAGGCACCTTCAGCTGCACTCCCTGCCCCAGGGTGTGCGGAAAAATTGACATCACCAGAGGATTCTGTCCACAAAGCAGACAGAGGAGTCCTGTAAAAAGTAATTTCATTCCTAAAAATGGGAGAGGCCATGGGACATTCCCCATGGGATCTCTGCAAATGTTGGAGGACACAGCCTCCTTTTCATCCTAATTCTCCTGGCCACATCTCCCTCTGCTTTCCCCATTGGCTGAAGTACTTGAGCGCTACAGGCTTCCCAGTCCACCTACTACATACCCCCTTCATATGCTCCCCACTTTTGTATAGCAAACGATATTCATGGCTCTGTTAAGTCTTCGTTGTTCTTCTGGAAGTTCATGAATTGAGCAGGAACTTGGCTGAGCAGCTGTCTGTGTCATCAACTGATAACATTTTCTGAAACCAATGGCTTCTCCTGTCACTTCCTTATGTACAGCTCCCTGGCCCTATCTCCAAGCAGATTCAGAGCATCTGTTTGTAAAGACACTTTGCTCTTGTTCCTTTCATGGGGGTCCCCTGTTTGTGGGACATCCCCCCTGGAGCAGGGTGTCCCCTCTTTGCTGCAGCCGCAGCCCTCAGGCGGAGCTCAGCCAATCAGAGCCCGCGGCGCTGATGACTCACCAGTTGCCAGGCAGACTCGCAGCTCCCCGCATTCCCCACCTGGACCCCACCTGCGCCCCCCCCCTTGGCCCCATCGCCCCCGCGAGGGGAATTTGGGGAGGTGGGAGTGGGGCAGCACCAAGGCCGGGCCCCCCCGCGCTGTCCTGGCGGGAGCGGCTGCAGTGGGGACCGAGTGCGGGCGGGAGCGGCCGAGAGCCCAGCGCTGCCCCAGCCCGACCTGCCCCAGCTCCATCCCTGCCCCTCGGCTGGGATGCTGTGGGTCTGGGGGGAAGAGGGAGCCGGCAGTGGGTGCTGGGCCTGGGGGCAGGAGGAGAAGGGAAGGAGAAGCAGGCTTGAGGAACAAAATGGTCAGACGATGCAGGTGGCAGGAGAAGGTGGGATTGTGCAGGAGGAGGAAGCAGGAGGAAGAGGAGTGTGAGGAAGAGGATAGACACAGGAGGAGGAGCAGAAAGAGGAAGCAGCAGAAGGTTCCACCCCTCCCTGTATCTGCAGCCTCCCCCCAGCCCCAGGAGCGTTGCTCCCCCCACATGCAGCAGGTGCCGGTGCCGGGGGGATCTACGATTTTCACGGAGTGAATCTTGGTGTTTCTGAGCTTTCTTGGGCTACATGTTGGTGCTTTTGTTTTATGTGGCAGATGAATCTTTATGTTTTGGAGGAGGTTTTTGCTGACTTGTGATGTTTGGGGAGATTTTGATCTGTGTCTTGAAGTTTGTGGGATTTTTGGGCTAAATCTTGGTGTTTTGGAGGTTCTTACAGACACAAGATTCCCAGTGACTTCCTGTGATGAACTTGGGCAAGGAGGAACCTCCAGTCCAAGGTGGTCTCCTCTTGTTTTTTTTTCCCCAAACCAGGATTTTTCATTCCCTGGGCGTATCTGGATGGAGGAGGAGGAAAAGCCCCAGAAATGCTACAGGAGGAGGAGCTGCAAACCCAGCCCAGGGAGCTGCGGGGAGGAAAGAGCCCCCTGAGCCAGGAAGGCGGGCGGAGATCCAGCCGGAGCTCGGAGCTGGTGGAGAAGCCTCATGGCGGGGAGAAGCCCCACAAGTGCTTGGAATGTGGGAAGGGTTTTAGCCGGAGCTCCACCCTGATCCAGCACCAGAGGATCCACACTGGGGAACGGCCCTATGAGTGTGGGGAGTGTGGGAAGAGGTTTCGGACCAGCTCCCATCTCCTCAGACATGAGCGCAGTCACACAGAGGAGAGGCCCTTCCTCTGCCCCAATTGCGGGAAGGCCTTCAAGCACAACTCCAACCTCACCGAGCACCGGCGCATCCACACTGGGGAGAGGCCCTACGAGTGTGGGAAGTGTGGGAAGGGTTTCAGACGCAGGTCTGGCCTGATCGAGCACTTGGTGATCCACACTGGGGAACGGCCCTATGAGTGCTTGGAATGTGGGAAGAGCTTTGGGTGCAGCTCACACCTGAGAACACACCAGCGCATCCACACAGGGGAGAGGCCCTACGAGTGTCCCCAGTGTGGGAAGAGGTTTCAGACCAGCTCCAGTGTCCTACTACATGAGCGGATTCACACAGAGGAGAGGCCCTTCCGCTGCCCCGACTGCGGGAAGGGCTTCAACCGCAACTTCAGCCTCACTGAGCACCGGCGCATCCACACTGGGGAGAGGCCCTACGAGTGTGGGAAGTGTGGGAAGAGCTTCTCCACAAGCTCAGCCCTGACCCAGCACCAACGGAGGCACCACTAAGAGAAGCTCTGTGAGTGCCCCGAGTGAGGGAAGAAGCTTGGAGTGAGGGAAGAGCTTGGAGTGAGGGAAGAGAGTGAGGGAAGAGCTTGGAGTGAGGGAAGAGAGTGAGGGAAGAGCTTGGTGCGCTGCTGCTGCTCCATCCCCCATGGGAGGATCCAGGCTGGATGATCCCCAGTGACCCCCGTTGGGCAGAGCCCTGCGGATCCTTGGTCCTGGTGATCCATGCTGGGTGTGGGGAAGGTGTTGGCTTCTTCTCCTTGTGCTGCTGTGATTTGGGTGGGTTCCCATGGATGGGGGATGGGAGGTAAGTGGGGGGTCCTGGCACACTGCAGGGGGCTCATGGCTTGGGGCGTCCCAGCGCTTTGGGGGGATCAGTGAAGGGGGGAAGCAGTGAATGGGGGATTCCCGTTAAATTGGGGGGGGACCCTGATGATAACAGTGGGCCCTGGGAGATAACGGGGGGTGAAAGGACTAAACCCTAATGGACTCCCCTGGTGCTGGTGAACCGCCCGTGCCCCAGCAGCGCTTGGTGTCCCCCCCAGTCCCAGCACTGTTCCTGGGGGTCCTGCAGCTCTGGGGGGGGTCAAAGGGGAGGGGTTGGAACCTCCGTCATGGATGGGGGCACAAAGGGGAGTCCGGGCTCAGTGCGCGGGGGGGGTCGGTGCATGAGGGGGGCCCGGTCCCTGTCCCGGTGCACGGGGGTGGCGCTGCCTGGGGGTCCCGGTGCTCGGGGGGTTCCCAGGGTTCGAGGGGGGTTCGGTCCCTATCCCGGTGCTTGGTGGGGGGGGGGCAGTGCCCGGGGGGCTCCCACTGCTCGGTAATTGGGGGGTGTCAGAATCCAGGACATCCCTCTGGCTGCCCTGGATGACTCAAGACCCTGGCAGGGGGCTTGGAGACCTTGGCATGGTGACAAGAACACCAGTGGATTTGGTTTTAGCCCCTGGAGAAAATTGCCAACTTTGTATAAGGAATTACAAGGCACAAGGGTTTGAGTAGCGTGGTAGGTGAATTAACACAAGGTGGAAAAGTAGAATTTTAACATTTTATAATACGGGTTCAAGGGAACAAGATGGAGGGATTTGGACGTCTCCTGACCTTCTTCTCCTTGTTCTTACCCTCCATGTCTTGCTGCGATGGTGACACTTTTCTATTGGTTGAAGGTAGAGACACACTGTCCAACATAAATGATAGATATTGGCACGTTGTTGTAAACACAGTACAGGTAGTTTTTAGTGTAGAAGGCAAACAGCGCCCTGAGGGCAGGGAGACTGCCACAGACCGACCTGCTAGACAGAGCTCAGCAGAGCGGACAAAGCGTGTTAGAGAAAAGGGAAAATAAACGGCCCTGAGAAGCAAAGCTCCGCATCTCGACTCCTTCTCTGTCCACGCGGGCTGGGAGAAAAGGACTTTTCGCAATCTCGGGGTCATCTCGACCACCAGAAAACCGAGAGGGGGTCTCCACTCGTCCCAGTGTATGGTGGGGGGGGGGGGGGGGGTCAGTGCTCGAGGGGGGGTGGGGGCACTGAAGGGGGTGCGGGTGTGGTTTTTAGGGGGTCCTGGCACCCCCCGGGGCAGGGTCAGTGCTCAGCAGCGGGGGCTGCCTGGGGACCCCCCGGCCCCCAAATCACAGCCGGGTCTCCTGCAAGGCACTGAGGGGAGGTTCGTTCACCCCCCGCCCCCACCAGCGTCGCCACACGCCTTCCCAAAGTGTCCCCAAGTGCTCCCAAAGTGCCCTCAGAATGTCCCCAAGTCTCTGCCGAGGTGACACCGGCTTGATGATGGCCCAGTGGTGATGTTGCTCTGTGCACAGCAGCCTCGGGAGGTCCTCCATGGCTCTTTGGCACAGCTCGGCCGCTGCACAGCCACCATGGCCAGGAGAGGGACAGAAGAAGAGGGTGTTGATGTCCCCAAGTGTCCCCAGCAGGTGACACGTGGCCAGGCGGGCACTGGCCTCCCACAGCTGCTCAGCCTCGGCCACTGTGGCCACCAAGGCCGCATGGAAATCGGGGGACACCTCCATTGTCCCCTCCAGGGCAGCCTCGATGTCCCTGAGCCGGCGCTGCAGCTCCCAGAGGAACGCGGTGGCTTCATCACACACGGCCACCAAGTCCCCCAGCAGCCCCAGGTACAGCTCCAGCCGCTGTCCCCTCCTGATGGCCGCATCCGCAGCTGTCCCCTCCCGGTGGCCGCATCCCTGCAGGCGTCGCGGAGCTCGGTGGCCGCCTTGGCCAGCCGGGCCCAGCTGTCCATGAGCCTGTCCAGCACACGCCTGGCGCTGGCCAGGGCTCTCACACAGGCCCAGGTGGTCCCTGGGGTGTCCCCGAGGTTGGCCAGGGTCCCACCCAGGGAGGGGACAGGGCGGTGGCCCAGGGAGGGGACACGGTAGTGGCGCAGGGCGTACTGGAGGTGAAAGATCAAGGTCCCTGTGCAGCCTGGCCACGGTGGCCATCAGTTCTCTCAGGGTCGCCACCAGCTCGCCCAGTGTGGCCACCACGGCCACCATCGCCTCCTGCAGCTGGTGGGGGGGACAGCTGAGGAGGGGACAGGGGAGGTGTCAGGGGCCTAGTGGCCCCTGTGCCCTCCTGGGTTCCCGTTTGTCCCCTCCCTGGAGGGCTCTGCTGTCCCCTCTGTCCCTTTTGTCACCCCCTCGTCCCCCACTGTCCCCCCCTGTTCCCTCCTGCCACCCTCGGTCCCCTCCAGCCCTCTGCCCCCCCATGTCTCCCCTGTCCCCTCCTGCCACCCCTCTTTCCCGTCTGCCATCCCCATGTCCTCCCAGTCCCCTCCCACCCCCCCCGCCGGGACTGTCGCACCTCGTGGGGCTCCATGGCCGCTGGGGACACTCCGGGGAGGGGACACGGCCGGGGACAGTTGGGGACACGCGGGAACGCGGCACGGCCGGAGAGAGGAAACAAGAAGAGGTGATGTCATCGCCCCGGCCCCACCCCACCTTTGGCCGCTTTTGGGGAGTCCTGAGGAGATTTTGGGGAGGTCCTAGGTGAGCTTTGGGGGGTCCCAGGTGAGGTTTGGCGGGTCCCAGTTGAGAATTCCCAAGAATTTGGGGTTTCCCACCTGCCCAGGTGAGGTCTGGGGATCCCAGGAGAGTTTTGAGATCTCAGGTGAAAGTTTGGGGGGTTCCAGGTGAGGTTTGGGGGTCCTAAGTGAGGTTTGCGGGGTCCTGAGGAGATTTTTGAGGGGTGCAGGTGAGCTTTAGGGGGTCCCAGGTGAGAATTCCCAAAGATTTGGGGGTTGCCAGGTGAAAACAGCTCGGGGGGGCCGAGGAGGGAGGGGCTGGGGAGGTTTCGGGATGTGTCCCCTGGGTGGGGGAGGGGCGGTGAGGGAGGGTCCGGGGGAATTTGGGGGCTTGGGAGCGGCAGGATGAACACCCAGACACTGACCACGCCCCCTTCCAGGCCCCGCCCTGTGCTTTAGCCCCTCCCCTTGTTCTGGACACACCCATCAAGCGCCCCGCCCCCTCAGACCCCGCCCCTCCCAGTTCCCAGCTCCGGGTTCTGGCCCCGCCCCCTCCTGAAGCCCCACCCCAAAAGAGCCTTGGCTCTTCCCCGGTTAGATTTTTATCAATGGAAACCAAAAATCGCCACAAATCAACTTAAAAATTCAAACCCAGGGGAGTGGGGGAGCAGGACCACACCTGTGATGTCATGGGGGAGGGGCCAGGTGGGATTCTGGGGGGTTCCAGGTGGGCTTTGGGGGGCTCCAAATGAGTTTGGGGGGGTCCCAGGTGTTCCTGGGTGGGTCCAAGTGGGTTTTGGGGGAGTCCTGGTGGGTTTTGGGGGTCCCAGGTGGTTTTTAGGGGGGTCCAAGTGAGTTTGGGGAGTCCAGGTGGCTTTAGGGGGGGATCCAGGTGAGTTTTGGGGGGGTCCAAGTGAGTTCTGGGCGTCCCAGTGAGTTTGGGGGGCAAGTCCAGCTGTCCCTGGGTGGGTCCAGGTGATCCTGGGAGGGTCCAAGTGGATTTTTGTGGGACCCTGGTGGGTTTTGTGTGGGTCCAGGTGAGTTTTGAATGGGTCCAGGTGGTTTTTGGTTGGGCCCAGATGGTTTTTGGGGGGATCCAGGTGTCCTTGAGGGAGGTTCAGGTGTCCCAGGGGTGATCCAGGTGTTCCTGGGGGCTCCCACTGTGTTCAGGAGGCATCCAGGTGTTCCTGGAGGGGTCTCAGGCATCTCAGGGGCAGTTCCAGGTGTTCCTCCATGGGTCCAGGTGTTTTTTGGGGGGATCCCGGTGTCCTAGGGGGATCCAGGTGTCATTGGGGAGGTTCCAAGTTGGTTTTGAGGAGGTCCAGGTGTCCTGGGGAGATCCAGGTGTGTCTGGCGGGGTGCCGGTGCCCAGGTGTGCAGGAACCCCAACATCTGGGCAGGCTGGGACTCAGGAATGAGAGATTCAGGTGTGAGAGATCCAGGTGTAGGGGTGTCCTAGCTTAGGGCAAATTTGGGAGAAAACCTCTGGAAGGAGCCCCCAGAAAACAAACCCCTATGGCCCCTCCCCACCCACCTGGTTCAGAAATAATTTTCTCTGAGAGAAGTGGAAAAGAACCTGTTTATTTAATAAACAAAACACTCCCCAGCACCAAAAAGTGAACAACACCAGATGACAGAAAAACTTTTTCACCACTCTGAAGAGATGACAAATCCAGAAAGTCTCTCCTGGGACTGGTCGCCCGGGTCTGGGCGCTGGGGATTGCTCTGGGCACTGGGGTGGCTGCTGCAGATCACAGAGCGCAGGCTCTCGGTGTTCCCTGGTGTTTCCCAGGTCCCAGTCCAGAACAGGTTGGAGTGATATTCAGGAAAGGGAAAGGAAAAAAAAACAGCCCAGGGAAAAATTGGACTGCCTAGTTAAACTAACTAACAGGCAAAAGCAAAGGCAAAAGCAGGAGCAAGAGCAAGCAAGCAAAGCAAACAAGCAAACAAAGCCAGCAAAAGCAAGCCAAGCCAGCCAGCACTAGCCTCTTCTATCCAACAGACCATGGGGGAAGGTGAGCCGGCTGATAACAAGGCAAAACAAACCTTCACTTTCAGAGTCAGTTCTGAAAGCACAGAACATATCAAATATAAACAGAACCCACGATTGGGAATACAAGCGCCACGTCACCCTGGGACACCTGGGTTTACTGACAGTCAAAGGGTCAGCGGCAGGGTTCTCATCACACCCTGTCGTGGTTTGACATGGGAAAATAATTTTCTCGGAAGGAAGAGGTCAATCCAGTCAGGGGTCAGGTTTGGATACTGACACTTGGGGTGACCAATTGAAGGTGGACACGCCTCTGAGAACACAGAGGGGTTAAAAGTGGAATTCCCAGGAGAACTCGCTCTCTTTGGTTCCAGTCAGCGGAGAGTGCAAACCTCCCCCGCCCAGCGGCGAGCTGGGTGGGGGAGAGGAGCCATGTAGCCTGGGGAGGTAGGCCAGGGGGCAGCCGAGCTGGGCCAGCTCCTGTGGACGGAAGGGTGGAGAACGTCTGAGATGTTCCCCCACCCCCCAACCTAGAGGGAAAGAGATAGAGAGCCTGCAGGCACCTGGAGTTTGCTGGCAGAGGAGAAGGAGAAGGTGGGGGGAAGATGCCCAGTGTGGGAGACGTCCGGGGAGTCCGGGAATTTTAACCCTTTCCTGGGAAATGAAGGCTTTGTGAAATATTACTCCTCCTCAATTTGAAGGAAAGAGAGACAGCCTGGGACCTCAGATGTTAGGAAAAGAAGGTTGGGGGGAGATGATGGAGTGGCTTTTGGCTAGACTCTTCTTGTTAACCATAGACTGAACCAATCCTTCCTCCAAGAGGGACTGCATTTTAGGGGGATGCAATGGTGAGCCAAGAGACCTTCTTCAGCAACTACCAGTTCAGGAACGAACAGAGAAAAGCGGAGGAGGGTGTGAGGATGCCCTCCGTCTTCAGAGAAGAAGAGAAGGCGATCTCTGTTCTTGGACCCTCGGCCCCAGGGGAAAATGGGGGGAACTGTAGTCCCAAAATGAGACACTGGACTGACTGTTGTTCCTGTTGGTCCTTGGCAAAGCATCCTTAAAGGGGCCCTATAAGCAGTCTCTGTCCATGGCTGGTGGTGAGAGCACTGTGACATGCAGAGGAGAGTGTCACACTGGCCGGTGTGTCTGGGCAGTGCCATGTGTCACATGGAAACACAAGAGGTGGCAATTGTGTTTCCTGGGGGTCTATGGTGCAAGGGAGACTCCTCTCTCCCTTGATGGACTCAGTATTGATTATGTGGAAGGGTGAAGACTTGATTAAGGGTCCAAATGTGTCTTGCTGTGGTTTGTTGGGTGAAAGGTTTTCATTTTGAATTTTGTGTGTGTTTTTTTCCTTTCGTTTTTCTTTTATAGTAGTAGTAGTAGTAGTGTAATAAAGTTTTTCCCTTGTTATTAAGTTTGGCCTGCTTTGCTCTGTTCTTGATCGCATTTCACAGCATTCAATTGATAGGTTGCATTTGCCCAGTCAAAACCCTCGCACACAGTAGATGGAGATAAAGTCCCTGTGGTACATACGAAAGGTATTTTAGGAAAAACTGTTTGGATTAATCCCACCTCAGGCAAAGACAAACACTTCCGTGGGATTGTTTTTGCTCAGGGACCTTGTTACACTTGGTGAGCAATGCAGAAAGATGGGGACACCCATGGTGTACCACCGGGAAACCTGGTCTTAAGTGAGAACTGGGTGTAAGATTTCATTGTGATGAAGATGGAAATAGAATAAGGGGTGGATAATGTCCTGGCTTGTAAGATAAGCATGTATTCCATTTGCCATCTGTTGGGTGTTGGGCAGTTTTCTTATCTCTTCCAAGAACAATGTCTCCCTCCAGGGAGTTATCTTCTGTTAATAGACTATTGAATGACTCACTGCATGACTGGTAAAGTTACATTATCCCATTGTGAGATGCTCCACGCAGAGGGAGGAACCCAGGATCCTTACCTGCATAAAATCAGCATTTTTGGAGACACCAGGGCAGCCCCTTCGCTGGATTCCCAGAAGTGCAGCTTCTTCCCCGCTGGATCCCCAGAAAAAAACAGGCCCATCTACTCCATCACCAGACCTTCAGAGAAAACTACACCCTTCTAGAGATCACCGCTTCAGCAGCAATTCATCTGCCACTCCAGGAGGAACAGCCACCATTTAAGTAGACTATTACCAACACCCTGACTCCCCAGGGTGTCAGGTTTCAGATGTAGGATGCTCCAGGACGGTTTGGGTGGATTCAGACGAGAGAGCTCTGTTGGTTGCTCTTAGAATATCATGTTTATTAGGGATGGTGAAAGGTCCTGCCTCGAGCTGCCAGAAGCAGCACGTGGCAGGGCCTGAGGTGATGGGGGAGGGGAGAGACAAAGGGAAGAGCAGGGACTCCAAGAGGGGGAAATACCAAGAGAGGGGAAGTTCCAAGAGAGGGGGAGATCCAAGAGGAGGGAGGAAGTTCCAAGAGAGCATCTGGCCCCTCGGAGACCCCTCATCAGGGGGGGCTTCAAGGTGGGCTGAAACAGGACTTGGGCCAATGGGGTTACAGGCACTTGATGTTTCAGGGGAGGGTTACAGGTGTGGGGTGAACCATACATTCTGGGGGGTGAGATGGAACAGTCCATTTGACTTTTGGACCCCTCTGTAGGTGAGGGTATTGTCCAGCCAATAGGGGGCGTTATATTCGTCCTGGCTGTACTGTTGTGGTTCTTCTGCTAGACAATCATATTTATCTATCCTTCCCAACACTATCAGTAGTTTTGTTTGTACTAATTACTTTTTTTAAAAAAAATTTAGTTAGTTTTTTAGTCCCATTCCCATATCTTTGTCTGAGAGCTTTCTAATTTTGAAATTGTAGTAATTCAGAGAGAGGGAATTTACCTTTTCCATTTCACAAGAGGCACTTGCCTTCCTTCACAAACTCCTGTCTTTTCAAACTAAAACAGCGACCAGCACGATTTGGAGTTTTGAGTCTTCAATGCTCTGACACTCTGATCCCCATCACAATAAAAGCAATTTGGGATCTGTGTCCCCCGTCGCGTCTTCACGCAATTTGGAGACCATTCCCCGTCGCCATAAAGGCGATTTGGGAACTCATTGGAGTCTTCCAGGTCCCTTGTTCATGGCGCCAGATAAAGCAAGGGGCCTCGTATTAATTGGGAAGCTGGAAAGGGCAAACGTAGATCTGAACCAATGTGGTTAATCCCTTCATTGTTTATAAGATGGCAGTTTATATACACTTCAATGTAGTTTACAATTGAGAGCACACTCTCATTAGCAAGCAAACATTGTCTTTGTCTTAAGGTGGCTAAAGTTTCATACTGCAGACCTATACTAACTCACACACAGAAATCCCATTGCTCTGTGCTTACACCTCAAAATAATTCCTAACTGTGCCACAGACTAATTTCTACCTGTGCCACAGGCTTCAAAGGTGTCATCGAGACCATATCTGAGGCCTAGGCTGGGGTTGCTCAACCTCCACTCCAAATAGAAATCGTGTCCTCTCTCTCTCAGAAATTCTGCTACACCTGGGGGCTCCTTTGCCAGGGGACACCCTCCAGGAGCAGTTCTGTGTCAGGAACCAGAGCTGCATTGAAAAGCCAGGGAATCTCAGAAAAACGGAAAGCTGGACAAGACAAACGCAGGTCTCAACCAATGTGGTTAATCAAACGTTCTCTGTTTATTCAAGATAAGATGGTAGTTTATATAAGCTTCCACATAGTTTACAAAAACAAAGACACTCTGATTGGTAGGCTAACACTGTTTACCTTTTCCTTAAAACGGCCTACACCTTACACTATGAAACCTATACTAATTCACACCCAGACAGCCCAGTGGTCCCCATCACACCTTAAGACATTTTCTATCTGCGCCACAAGCTCTGAATTTCTAACTGCGTCAGAGGCTTGAAGGCCCACAAGGCCCAAATCTGAGGCCTAGACTGGAGTAGCTCAAATCTCATAACTCATGTCCTCTTTCTCTCAAAAATGCTGCAACAAGGGAACCACAAAATCCAACCAGGAAACTCCAAACCAAACAAGGGACCCCAAAATCCAACCAGGGAACCCAAAACCCAACGAGGGAACCCCAAACAAAAACCAGAGAACCCCCCAAAAAAAACAGGGTACCACAAATCCAAACAGGGAATCCCAAACCCAACCAGGGAACCGCAAAATCCAACCAAGGAACCCCAAACCCAACCAGGGAACACCAAAATCCAACCAGGGTACCACAAATCCAACCAGGAATTATCAAATCAAAGAGGGGAACTCCAAAACCTTAAGAGGGAACTCCAAAAACCATCAACGGAACTCCAAAATCCAACCAGGGAACCCAAAACAAAACCCGGGAACGCCAAATCCAAGAAGGGCCCCCCAAAATCCAAGCAGGGAACCCCAAACCCAACCAGGGAACCACAAATCCAAAGAGGGAACCCCAAAATCCAACCAGGGAACATCAAACCCAACCAGGAAACCCAAAAAAGCAACCAGGGAACACAAAACCCCACCACGAAACCCCAAAATCCAACCAGGGAACACAAAAACAACCAGGGAACCCCAAAAATCCAAGTAGGGAACCCCAAACCAAACCAGGGAACCCCAAAAACCAACCAGGGAACTCCAAAATCCAACCAGGGAACCCCAAACCAAACCAGGAAACCCCAAATCAAAGAGGGGAGACCCAATATCCAAACAGGGAACCCCAAAACCCAAGGTGGGAACCCCAAACCCCACCGGGGATCCCCAAAATCCAAACACGGAACCCCAAATGCAACCAGGGAAGCCCAAAATCCAACCAGGGAACCCAAAAATCCAACCAGGGAACCCCAAACCCAACCGGGGAATCCTAAAATCAATCCAGGAAACCCTAAACCCAACCAGGGAACACCAAATCCTAGAGGGGAACCCCAAAAACATCCAACGGAACCCCAAAATCCAACCACAGAACCCCAAAAACAAACCAAGGAACCCCAAAATCATACTAGGCAACCCCAAAACCCTACCAGGGAAACCCAAAATCCAACCAGGGAACCCCAAACCCAAAAAGGGAACCCCAAAATCCAACCAGGGAAGACAAAACCCAACCAGGAAACCGCAAAATAAAACCAGGGAACCCCAAACCCAACCAGGGAAACACAAAAACCAACCAGAGAACCCCAAATCCCACCAGGGAACTCCAAAACCCGACCACGGAACCCCAAATCAAACCAGGGAACCCCAAACCGCACCGGGAATCCCCAAAATCCAAGCAAACAACAGCAAATCCAGCAGGGAACCCCAAACCCAACTAGGAAATCCTGAATCCAAAAAGGAAAACCCAAAATCCAACCAGGGAACCCCAAACCCAACCAGGGAACCCCAAAATCCAACCAGGGAACCCCAAAATCCAACCAGGGAACCCAAAACCCAACTGGGGAATCCCAAAATCAAACTGGGGAACCCAAAACCCATCCAGGGAACCACAAAAACCAACCAGGGAACCCCCAAACCCACCGGAGATCCTCAAAATCCAACCACGGAACCCCACATCCAACCAGGAAAACCCAAACCCATCCAGGGTACCCCAAATCCATAAGGGGAATCCGAAAAAACAACCAGGGAACCCCAAATCCAAAAGCGGAACACCAAAAACCAACCACAGAACCCCAAAATCCAACCAGGGAACCCAAAACCAACAAGAGAACCCTAAAATCCAAAGAGGGATCCCCAAGAACCAAACACGGAACCCCAAAATTTAACCAGGGAACCTCAAAATCCAGCCAAAGAAACCCAAACCCAACCAGGGAACCCCAAAAACCAACCACAGAACCCCAAACCAAACCAGGGAATGGAAAAAAGCAACTAGGGAATCCAAAACCCAAACACAGAACCACAAAATCCAAACAGGGAACCCCAAAAACCAACCACAGAACCCCAAAATCCAACCAGGGAACCACAAAACCAAAACAGGGAAACCCAAACCGAACTGGGGAAGCCCAAAAACTAACCAGAGAACCCCAAACCCAACCAGGGAACACCAAAACCCAGCCACGGAACCCCAATTCCAACCACGGAACACCAAACCCTACCAGGGAACCCAAAATGTAAAAGGGGAACCCCAAAATCTAAACAGGGAACACCAAACCCAATCAGGGAACCCAAAAATCATACCAGGGAACCCCAAAATCCAACCAGGGAAACCCAAAACCCACCAGGGAACCCCAAAATCCAACCAGGGAACCCAAAAATTCAAGCAAGGAACCCCAATCCAAACCAGGGAACTCCAAAAACTACCAGGGAACTCGAAACCCAACAAGGGAACCCCAAAATCCAACCAAGGAACCCAAAATCCAACCAGTGAACCCCAAAATCCAAGCAAGGAACCGCAATCCAAACCAGGGAACTCCAAAAACCAACCAGGAAACCCCAAACCCAAACAAGGAACCACAAATCCAAGAGGGAAACCCCTAAATCGAAACACGGAACCCCAAAAACCAACCAGGGAACCCAAAATCAAACCAGGGAAACCCAAAATCAAACCAGGGAAACCCAAAACCAACCAGGGAAACCCAAGATCAAACCAGGGAACCCCAGACCCAAACCGGGAACCCCAAAATCCAACCAGGGAACACAAAACCCAGCCAGACAATCCCAAAATCCAACTAGGGAACACTAAAACCCAACCAGGGAACCCCAAAATCTAACCAGTGAACCCCAAAATCCAACCAGGGAACCCCAAATCCAACGAGGGAACCCCAAAATCCAACCAGGGAACCATAAAACCCAACAAGGGAACTTCAAAATCCAAACAGGGAATCCAAAACTCAACCAGGAAACCCCAAAAACCAACCAGGGAACCCCAAACCCAACCAGAGAGCCCCCCCAAAAAAAACAGGGAACACCAAATCCAACCAGGGTACCCAAATATCTAACCAGTGAACCCCAAAAACCAACCAGGGAACCACAAATCCAACTAGGGAATATCAAAATCACACCAGGGAACCCCAAAATCCAACTGGGGAACCCCAAAAACAATCTCAGGGAACCCAAAATCCAACCAGGGAACCCCAAAAACCAGCCAGGGAACCCCAAACCCAACCAGGGAACCGCAAACCCCAACAGGGAACCCCAAATCCAAACCAGGAAACTCCAAAACCCGACCACAGAACCCTAAAATCCACCCAGGGAACCCCAAATCTAATCAGGGAATCCCAAAATTCAACCAGGGAACCAAAATCCCAGCCAGGGAACCCCAAAATCCAACCAGGGAACCCAAACCCAACCAGGGAACCGCAAAATCCAACCAGGGAACCCCAAAATCCAACCAGGGAACCCCAAACCAAACCAGGGAACACCAAATCCAACCAGGCAACCCAAAAATCTAACCAGTGAACCCCAAAAACAACCCAGGGAACCACAAATCTAACCAGGAGATCTTGAATTCCAACCAGGGAACCCCAAAATCCAACCAGGGAATCATAAAACCCAACTAGGGAACTTCAAAATCCAAACAGGGAATCCAAAACTCAACCAGGGAACCCCAAAAACCAACCAGGGAACCCCAAGTCCCACTAGGAATCCCCAAAATCAAACAACGGAACCACTAATCCAACCAGGGAACCCCAAACCCAACCAGAGAGCCCCCCAAAAAAACCAGGGAACACCAAATCCAACCAGGGTACACAAATATCTAACCAGTGAACCCCAAAAACCAACCAGGGAACCACAAATCCAACCAGGGAATCTCAAAATCACACCAGGGAACCCCAAAATCCAAACGGGAAACCCCAAACCCAACCAGGGAACCCTAAATACAACCAGGGAACCCAAAAAACACTCCCAGGGAACCCCAAACCAAACCGGGGAACCCCAAATCCAACCAGGGAACCTAAACATCAAAACAGTGAACCCCAAAATCCAACCAGGGAACCCCAAATCCAACCAGGGAATCTCGAAATCCAACCACAGACCCCAAAATCCAACCAGGGAACCCCAAATACAACCAGGGAACTCCAAAACCAACCAGGGAACTCCAAACACCACCAAGGATCCCCAAAATCCAACCACCGAACCCCTACTCCAACCAGAGAACCCGAAAACCCAAACAGGGAACCCCAAATCAAGAGTGGAACCCCAAAATCCAAACAGGGAACCCCAAAAACCAACCACGGAACCCCAATCCAACCAGGGAATAGCAAGCCCAAAAAAGGAGCCCCAAATCCAAGAGGGAAACCCCAAAAACCAACCAGGGAACCCTGAAAAGCAACCACAGAACCCCAAAATCTAACCTGGGAACCCCAGACCCAACCGGGGAACTGCAAAATCAAACCAGTGAACCCCAAAACTCAACAAGGGAACCCCAAACCGAAACAGGGAACCCCAAATTCAATCAGGGAACCCAAAAATCTAACCAGGGAACCCCAAAAACCAATAAGCAAACCCCAAATCCAAGCAGGGGGTTCTCGAAATCCAACCAGGGAACCCCAAAATCCAACTGGGAAACCCCAAACCCAACAGGGGAACCCCAAAATGCAACCAGGGATCCCCAAAAACCAACCAGGGAACCCCAAATCCAGCCAGGAAACCCCAAAATCTAACCAGAGAACCCCAAACACAACCAGGGAACCCCAAAAACCAACCAGGGAACACCAAACCCCACTGGGGATCCCCAAAATCCAACCACGGAACCCATAATCCAACCAGGGAACCCCAAACCCCACCAGAGAACCCCAAAATCCAACCCGGGAACCCGAAACCCTACCAAGGATCCCCAAACTCCAACCACCGAACCCCTACTCCAACCAGGGAACCCGAAACCCAGCCAGGGAACCCCAAAATCCAGCCAGGGAACCCCAAACCCAACCAGGAACCCCAAATCCAAGAGTGGAACCCGAAAATCCAACCAGGGAACCCCAAAAACCAACCACGGAACCCCAAAATCCAACCAGGGAACCCCAAACTTAACCAAGGAACCCCAAATCCAAGAGGGGAACTCCAAAAACCAACCAGGGAACCCCACAAACCAACCACAGAACCCCAAAATCCAACCTAAGAACTCCAAACCCAGCCAGGGAACCCCAAATCAAAACAGGGAACCCCAAAATTTAACCAGGGAACCCCAAAATCCAGCCAAGGAAACCCAAACATAACCAGGGAACCCCAAAACCCGACCACAGAACCCCAAAATCCAACCAGGAAACCCCAAATCCAAGAGGGGAACCCCAAACCCAACCAGGGAACACCAAAACCCGGCCACGGAACACCGCTTCCAACCAGGGAGCCCCAAACCCAATCAGAGAACCATAAATCTAAGAGGGGAACCCCAAAATCCAACCAGGGAACCCAAAACCCAACCAGGGAACCCCAAAATCCAACCAGGGAACGCAAAACCCAACCAGGGAACCTCAAATCTAACCAAGGAACCCCAAAATCCAAACAGGGAACCCCAAACCCAAACAGGGAACCACAAATCCAAGAGGGAAACCCCAAAATCCAAAGAGGGAACCCCAAAAACCATTCAGGGAATGCCTAATCCAACCAGAGAACCCCAAAATCCAACCAGGGAACGCAAAACCCAACCAGGGAACCTCAAATCTAACCAAGGAACCCCAAAATCCAAACAGGGAAACCCCTACAAACTGACATCCGGAACCTGGACTGGTGAGTTATCTCTTTCAGGGAAAAGAGCCGGAGTTTGTGCTCAGGGTCCTCTGGCCTTGAGCGGATGACTGACTGCAACAAATCCGAACATCGAAGGATGTGTCCCGGACTGGGGCTGCCCCCACCTCCTACTTGTGCTGCCCTGACAGTCCCAGAGGAGCCCTACAAACTGACATCAGGAACCGGGGCTGGTGAGTTTTCTTTCTCAGGGAAAAGAGCCGGAGTTTGTGCTTGTGGGAATCCACGGCTTCCTTCTGGCTGCCCTGGCAGGTCTGGGACCCTGGCAGGGGTCAGGAACCCCCCTGTACAGAGCCCCCAGAGACACTGTCTGTGATCTCTGTCCATGGAGAGGAGTTTTCAATCTTACAGGATGAATTACAAGCTTTGAGTGTTTGATAAGAGTAATAATTAAGTGTGACACGGGTGCAAAAGTAAAATTTTAGGTTTCTAGATTAGGGGTTCAGAGGGGACAAGATGGAGGAAATTGGGTGTGTTTTGTCCTTTTTCTCCTTCTTCATGCCCTCCATGTTTCACTGTGGTGTTGGCATTTTTCTATTGGTTTAGGCTGGGGACACGCTGTTTAACGTAGATGATAGATATTGGCACATTATTGTAAATCCAGCACAAGTAGTTTCTGGTATATAATGTTTGTAACATCCCCCTGGGGGCAGAGCCCCGCACGCTGCCCTGCAGGACAGACCTGCAGCAGGGCAGCAGAACATGTGATAGATAAGCATGAATAAACAACCTTGAAAACAGCACAGACGAATTATGGCTTCTTCTTTGGCAACGGGGCAGAAAGACAGAGACTTTCTACAATCTCAGAATCACCAATACCCACAGATTCCGACAGTGCTGAGGGCCCTATGGCCCTGAGAGGGCAGCTGACTACACAAAGTCCGAGCATCGAACGATGTGTCCTGGACCAGGTCTGCCCCCACCTCATACTTGTGCTGCCGTGACAGTCCCAGGGGAGCCCTACAAACTGACATCAGGAACCTGGACTGGTGAGTTTTCTTTCCCAGGGAAAAGAGCCACAGCTTGTGCTCATTGTGCTGTGGCCATGAGTTGGCAAACGACTTCAAAAAATCCCAATATCGAAGGATGAGTCCCAGACAGCGTATGCACCCACCTCATACTTGTGCTGCCCTGACAGTCCCAGGGGAGCCCTACAAACTGACGTCTGGAACCTGGACTGGTCAGTTTTCTTTCCCAGGGAAAAGAGCTGGAGTTTGTGCTAAGAGTCCTGTGGCCTTGACCGGGCAGCTGACTGCAAAAAATCGGAACATCGAAGGATGTGTCCCGGACCTGGGCTGCCCCCACCTCATTCTTCTGCTGCCCTGACAGTCCCAGGGGAGGCCTAAACTGACAACAGGAACCTGGACTGGTGAGTTTTCTTTCCCAGGGAAAAGAGACAGAGTTTATGCTCAGAGGCCTGTGTCCCTGAGCAGGCAGCTGATTGCAAAAAATCCAAATATCGAAGGATAAGTCCCAGACAGGAGCTGCCTCCACCTCACACTTGTGTTGCCCTGACAGTCCCAGCATAAGTCCCAGCATGGCCCAGCATATTAGCCCATGCGCTAGCCTTGTATAGCATGGCCCAGCATAATATTACATGGCCTAGCTTCATGTAGCCTAGCCCAGCATCATACAGCATGGCCCAACATATTATAGCATGGCCTAGCTCCATGTCGCTTGGTCCAGCATCATATAGCATGGCCCACAAAAAGATAGCACGGCCCAGCATCATATAGCATGGCCCAGCATTTTAGAGCATGGCCCAGCATCTTATAGCATGGCCCAGCATCTTATAGCATGGCCCAGCATATTATTACATGGCCCAGCCTATTATTACATGGCCTAGCTGCATGTAGCATGGCCCAGCATATTATAGCATGGCCCAGCATATTATAGCATGGCCCAGCATATTATAGCATGGCCCAGCATCATATAGCATGGCCCAGCATCATATAGCATGGCCCAGCATCATATAGCATGGCCCAGCAAAATATAGCATGGCCTAGCTTCAGATAGCACGGCCCAGCATCATATAGCACGGCCCAGCATCATAAAACATGGCCCAGCATCATATAGCATGGCCCAGCATATTATCACATAGGCTAGCTTCATATAGCATGGCCCAGCATTGACTGGTGAGTTTTCTTTCCCAGGGAAAAGAGCCAGAGTTTGTGCTCAGGGTCCTGTGGCCCTTAGCGGGCAGCTGATTGCAAAAAATCCGAACATCAAAGGATAAGTCCCAGACGAGGGCTGCCCCCACCTCATACTTGTGCTGCCCTGACAGTCCCAGGGCAGTCTTACAAACTGACATCAGGAACCTGGACTGGTGAGTTTTCTTTCCCAGGGAAAAGAGCCGGAGTTTGTGCTCAGGGTCCTGTGGCCCTTAGCAGGCCGCTGATTTCAAAATTCCGAATATCTAACGATGTCTCCCAGACCAGGGCTGCCTCCACCTCATGCTTGTACTGTCCTGACAGTCCCAGCATAATATAGCATGGCCCAGCATATTATCCCATGGGCTAGCTTCGTATAGCATGTCCCAGCATAATATTACATGACCTAACTTCATGTCGTAAGGCCCAGCATCATAGAGCATGGCCCACCATATTATAGCATGGCCTAGCTCAATGTCGCTTGGCCCACCATATTATAGCATGGCCTAGCTCAATGTCGCTTGGCCCAGCATGATATAGCATGGCCCAGCAAAATATAGCACGGCCCAGCATCACATAGCACGGCCCAGCATCATATAGCATGGCCCAGCAAAATATAGCACAGCCCAGCATCATATGCCACGGCCCAGCATCATATAGCTTGGCCCAGCAAAATATAGCACGGGCAGCATCATACAGCACGTCCCAGCATGATATAGCATGGCCCAGCAAAATATAGCACGGCCCAGCATCATATACCATGTCCCCGCATCATATAACATGGCCCAGTATAATATAGCATGGTCCAGCATATTATTACATGGCCCAGCATATTTTTACATGGCCTAGCTTCATATAGCATAGCCCAGCATATTATCACATGGGCTAGCTTCATATAGCACGGCCCAGCATGGATTGGTGAGTTTTCTTTCCCAGGGAAAAGAGCCGGAGTTTGTCCTCAGGGTCCTGTGGGCCTTAGCACGCAGCTGATTGCAAAAATTCCGAACATTGAAGGATGTGTCCCAGACCAGGGCTGCCCCCACATTATACTTGTGCTGCCCTGACAGTCCCAGCAAAATATAGCATGGCCAAGCATATTATCCCATGGGCTAGCCTCATATAGCATGGCCCAGCAAAATATTGCATGGCCTAGCTTCATGTCGCATGGCCCAGCATCATGTCGCATGGCGCAGCATCATAGAGCATGGCCCAGCAAAATATATCACGGTCCAGCATCATATAGCACGGCCCAGCATCATATAGCACGGCCCAGTATCTTAGAGCATGGCCCAGCATTTTATAGCATAGCCCAGCATATTATAGCATGGCCCAGCACCATATAGCATGGCCCAGCATCATATTTCATGGCCTAGCTTCATAAAGCATGGCCCACCATATTATAGCATGGCCCAACATCATATAGCATGGCCAAGCTTAATATAGCATGGCCCAGCATACTATCACATGGCTAGCTTCATATAGCATGGGCCAGCATGGACTGGTGAGTTTTCTTTCCCAGGGAAAAGAGACACAGTTTGTGCTCATGGTCCTGTCGCCCTGAGCGGCAGCTGATTGCAAAAAATCTGAACATCGAAGGATAAGTCCCAGACGAGTGCCGCCCCCACCTCATACTTGTGCTGCCCTGACAGTCCCAGGGGAGGTCTACAAACTGACATCAGGAACCTGGACTGGTGAGTTTTCTTTCCCAGGGAAAACTGCCAGAGTTCGTGCTCAGGGCCCTGTGGTCCTGATCAGATGACTGACTGCAAAAAATCCGAACATCGAAGGATGTGTCCAGGACCGGGGCTGCCACCCCTCTGCGGTTACTGTGAGGTTACTTAGGAGTTACTCCTGGGTTACTCTGAGGTTACTCCGAGGTTGCTCCTGGGTTACATCGGAGGTACACTTGGGTTACTCCGGGGTTACTCTGAGGCTACTTCGGGGTTACTTCAATATCACTCTGGGGTTACTACGACGTTACTCCTTGGTTACTCTAGGGTTACTCCGTGGTCACTCCGGCGTTACTACTGGGGTACTCTGAGGTTTTTCTCTGGTTACTACAAGGTTACTATGAGGTTACCCCAAGGTATCTCTGGGGCTACTACAATGTTACTCCTGGGTTACTGCGAGGTTACTCCGCAGTTACACCTGGGTTTCACCGGGGTTACTCAGGGGTTACTGTGAGGTTACTCCAGGGTTCCTCCGGGGTTACCCTATGGTTACTGTGAGGTTACTTAAGAGTTCCTACTGGGTTACTCTGGGATTACACTTTGGTTACTTTGGGTTTTACACTGTGGTTACTCCGGGGTTATTCTGGGGTTACTCCGGGGTTACACTGGGGTTTCACCTGGGTTTCTCTGGGGTTATTTAGGGGTTACTTCGAGGTTACTCCTAGGTGACACAAGGGTTACTCCTGGGTTACTACGAGGTTACTCAGGAGTTACTCCTCGGTTACTCTGGGGTTACTGCGAGTCTACTCCGGGGTACTCCAAGGTTACTCTGGGATTACTATGATGTTTCTCCTAGGCTATTCCTAAGTTACTCCAAGGATACTCCAGGGTTAATCCTGGGTTACGACGAGGTTACTCTGGGGTTACTAGAGGTTACTTTGGTGTTACACCGCGGTTACTCCGGGGTTACTCCGGAGTTATTCCTGGGTTACTACGAGGTTACTACGAGGTTACTACGAGGTTACTCCGTGGCTACTACGATGTTACTCGTAGGTTACTACCATGTTACTCTGGGGTTACACCTGGGTTACACTGGGGTTACTCAGGGGTAACTCCTGGGTTACTCCAGGGTTATTCTGGGGTTACTATGAGGTTGCTCCATGCTTACTACGAGGTTACTCCTAGTTTACTCTGGGGTTACTACAACGTTGCTCCTGGTTTACTACGAGGGTACTCTGGGGTTACTCCTCGGATACTACGAGGTTACTCTGGGGTTACTACGAGGTTACTTCAGGGTTGCTACAATGTTACTCCTAGGTTATTCTGTGGTTACTATGACGTTACTCCGGGGTTACCCTGAGGTTAGTCTGGGGTTACTGCGGGGTTACTCCAGGGTTAGCCCGGGGTTAGCCCTGTGTTACTACGAGGTTACTCTGGGATTACTATGAGGTTACTCTGTGGTTACACCTGGGTTACTCCAGCATTACTCCGGGGTTACTTCGGGGTTTCTGCAAGGTTACTACGAGGTTACAATGGCGTTACTACAAGGTTACTCCGGGGATGCTACGAGGTTTTGCCAAGGTTACTCTAGGGTTACTACGGCATTACTCCTAGGTTACTACGAGGTTACTCCAGGGTTAGTGCGGGGTTACTCCTGTGTTACTATGAGGTAACTTTTGGGTTGGTCCTGGGTTACTCTTGGGCAACAACGAGGTTACTCTGTGGTAGCTACGCGGTTACTCCAGGGTTACTCCGAGGCTACTCCTAGGTTACTACGAGGTTACTCTCGGGTTCCTACAAGTTTACTCCAGGGTTACTATGAGGTTAATCTGGGGCTGCTCCTAGGCAACTCCTGGGTTACTACGAGATAACTCTTGGGTAACGACGAGGTTACTCTGGGGTTAATACGAGGTTCCTCCAAGGTTACTACGGGGTTACTTAGCGGTTACACCGAGGTAACACTGTGGTTACTCTGGTATTACACAGCGGTTACCCTGGGGTTACGCCGGGGTTACGCTGGAGTTATTGAAAAGTTACTCAGGAGTTACTCCGGGGTTATTCCTCAGTTACTACGAGGTTAATCAGGGGTTACTATGAGGTTACTCCGGGGTTACTACAGCAGCTGCTCACTCCGAAAAACACGACGCTATGTCCTTGCTTCCCGAGCAACTCAGCGCAGCCCTTCTTCTCTGCATCTCGGAAGCTTAGGGCACGAACAAGAATTGTCCAGACTCGTCTGTCAAGGACCAAGTCAAAACCCAGGAAAGTCGTCCTGGAGCACCTGCCAGAAGCATGCCAGAGGTGAACTGAAAGGGCTGGCAGCTGCAGCCACCGTTCTCTAGCAGTGCCAAGGCTGCGCACACAAGCCGGTTTCGTTCTTCGCCTCTCAGAAGCCAACCGCTCTCCCCGGCTGCCTGAGGCCAAGAAGCGGCTACTAGGTGCACCGCTGACGTGAACCGCACTTTGTAGGCTGCAAAGCGCGGCTTCGGCAGAAAGAAGCCGGCAACCGCCGCTTTCCTGCGGACAGCTGCGGAGAGCCGAAGTCTGCGTCTCTAAGCGGACTGCATCATAGCGACAAGCTTTTCCAGCGTGTCTCGCAGGGAGAAAGCTTGCCAGCACAGTGCACGCATCCCGCCCTTGCCCAGAAACATGGATCTGCTGAACACTCCAAAAACACTGCTCTTTCCTAGGCAAGCTTCAAACTGCTGTCAGACATCTGTGCTCTCTGTTTTGTGGTGTCCTTCTCGTTGTAGAAGAGTGCACAGCTCACCCTGGCATTCAGTGCACAGCGAAGTCAACTGCAGGAAACCAGCAGCTGCTCACTCCCAAACACAAGGCGCTGTCTATGTCCTTGCTTCCCGACAAACTCGGCGCACCTTTTCTGCAGCTGCCATTGAGTTCTCTGCGTCTCGGAAGCTCAGGGCATGAACAAGAATTCTCCAGGACGTCTGCATCAGGACCAAGTCAAAACGCAGGAAAGTCGTCCTGGAGCACCTGCCAGAAGCATGCCAGAGGTGAACTGAAAGGGCTGGCAGCTGCAGCCACCGTCTTCTAGCAGTGCCAAGGCTGCGCACACAAGCCGGTTTCGTTCTTCGCCTCTCAGAAGCAAACCGCTCTCCCCAGCTGCCGGAGGCGAAGAAGCGGCTACTAGGTGCACTGCTGACGTGAACCGCACTTGTAGGCTGCAAAGCGCGTCTTCGGCAGAAAGAAGCCGGCAACCGCCGCTTTCCTGCGGACAGCTGCGGAGAGCCGAAGTCTGCGTCTCTAGCGGACTGCATCATAGCGAAAAGCTTTTCCAGCGTGTCTCGCAGGGAGAAAGCTTGCCAGCACAGTGCACGCATCCCGCCCTTGCCCAGAAACATATATTTGCTGAACACTCCAAAAACACTGCTCTTTCCTAGGCAAGCTTCAAACTGCTGTCAGACATCTGTGCTCTCTGTTTTGTGGTGTACTTGTTGTAGAAGAGTGCACAGCTCCACCTGACATTCAGTGCAAAGCGAAGTCAACTGCAAGAAACCAGCAGCTGCTCACTCACAAACACAAGGATCTGTCTATGTCCTTGCTTCCCGGCCAATTCAGCACAGCTCTTCTTTTCTGCAGCTGCCATCGAGTTCTCTGCATCTCGGAAGCTCAGGGTACGAACAAGAATTCTCCAGATTCGTCTGCATCAGGACCAAGTCAAAACGCAGGAAAGTCGTCCCGGAGCACCTGCCAGAAGCATGCCAGAGGTGAACTGAAAGGGCTGGCAGCTGCAGCCACCGTCTTCTAGCAGTGCCAAGGCTGCGCACACAAGCCGGTTTCGTTCTTCGCCTCTCAGAAGCAAACCGCTCTCCCCGTCTGCCGGAGGCGAAGAAGCGGCTACTAGGTGCACCGCTGACGTGAACCGCACTTTGTAGGCTGCAAAGCGCGGCTTCGGCAGAAAGAAGCCGGCAACCGCCGCTTCCCTGGGGACAGCTGCGGAGAGCCGAAGTCTGCGTCTCTAGCGGACTGCATCATAGCGAAAAGCTTTTCCAGCGTGTCTCGCAGGGAGAAAGCTTGCCAGCACAGTGCACGCATCCCGCCCTTGCCCAGAAACATGGATCTGCTGAACACTCCAAAAACACTGCTCTTTCCTAGGCAAGCTTCAAACTGCTGTCAGACATCTGTGCTCTCTGTTTTGTGGTGTACTTGTCGTTGTAGAAGAGTGCACAGCTCCACCTGACATTCAGTGCAAAGCGAAGTCAACTGCAAGAAACCAGCAGCTGCTCACTCCCAAACACAAGGATCTGTCTACGTCCTTGCTTCCCGGCCAATTAAGCACAGCCCTTCTTTTCTGCAGCTGCCATCGAGTTCTCTGCATCTCGGAAGCTCAGGGTACGAACAAGAATTCTCCAGATTCGTCTGCATCAGGACCAAGTCAAAACGCAGGAAAGTCGTCCTGGAGCACCTGCCAGAAGCATGCCAGCGGTGAATTGAAAGGGCTGGCACCTGCAGCCACCGTCCTCTAGCAGTGCCAAGGCTGCGCACACAAGCCGGTTTCGTTCTTCGCCTCTCAGAAGCCAACCGCTCTCCCCGCTGCCGGAGGCGAAGAAGCGGCTACTAGGTGCACCGCTGACGTGAACCGCACTTGTAGGCTGCAAAGGGCGGCTTCGGCAGAAAGAAGCCGGCAACCGACGCTTCCCTGCGGACAGCTGCGGAGAGCCTGAGTCGGCGTCTCTAGCGGACTGCATCATAGCGAAAAGCTTTTCCAGCGTGTCTCGCAGGGAGAAAGCTTGCCAGCACAGTGCACGCATCCCGCCCTTGCCCAGAAACATATATTTGCTGAACACTCCAAAAACACTACTCTTTCCTAGGCAAGCTTCAAACTGCTGTCAGACATCTGTTCTCTCTGTTTTGTAATGTCCTGCTAATTGTAGAAGTGTGCTCAGCTCACCCTGGCATTCAGTGCACAGCGAAGTCAACTGCAAAACACTAGCAGCTGCTCACTTTCAAACACAAGGCGCTGTCTATGTCCTTGCTTCCCGAGCAATTCAGCACAGCCCTTCTTTTCTGCAGCTGCCATCGAGTTCTCTGCCACTCGGAAGCTCAGAGTACGTACAAAAATTCTCCAGATTCGTCTGCATCAGGACCAAGTCAAAACGCAAGAAAGTCGTCCTGGAGTACCTACCAGAAGCATGCCAGAGGTGAACTGAAAGGGCTGGCAGCTGCAGCCACCGTCTTCTAGCAGTGCCAAGGCTGCGCACACAAGCCGGTTTCGTTCTTCGCCTCTCAGAAGCCAACCGCTCTCCCCGGCTGCCGGAGGCGAAGAAGCGGCTACTAGGTGCACCGCTGACGTGAACCGCACTTGTAGGCTGCAAAGGGCGGCTTCGGCAGAAAGAAGCCGGCAACCGCCGCTTCCCTGGGGACAGCTGCGGAGAGACGAAGTCGGCGTCTCTAGCGGACTGCATCATAGCGAAAAGCTTTTCCAGCGTGTCTCGCACAGAGAAAGCTTGCCAGCACAGTGCACGCATCCTTTCCTTGCCCAGAAACATTGGTCTGCTGAACACTCCAAAAACACTACTCTTTCCCTGGCAAGCTTCAAACTGCTGTCAGACGTGCGTGCTCTCTGTTTTCTGCTGCCCTGCTCGTTGTAGAAGAGTGCAGAGGTCCACCTGACATTCAGTTCAAAGCGAAGTCAACTGCAAAACACCAGCAGCTGCTCACTCCCAAACACAAGGCGCTGTCTATGTCCTTGCTTCCCGAGCAACTCAGCACAGCCCTTCTTTTCTGCAGCTGCCATCGAGTTCTCTGCATCTCGGAAACTCAGGGTACGAACAAGAATTCTCCAGATTCCTCTGCATCAGGACCAAGTCAAAACGCAGGAAAGTCGCCCTGAAGCACCAGCCAGAAGCGTGCCAGCGGTGAATTGAAAGGGCTGGCAGGAGCAGCCACCATCCTCTAGCAGTGCCAAGGCTGCGCACACAAGCCGGTTTCGTTCTTCGCCTCTCAGAAGCCAACCGCTCACACCGGCTGCCGGAGGCGAAGAAGAGGCTACTAGGTGCACCCCTGACGTGAACCGCACTTGTAGGCTGCAAAGCGCGGCTTCGGCAGAAAGACGCCGGCAACCGCCGCTTCCCTGCGGACAGCTGCGGAGAGCCGAAGTCTGCGTCTCTAGCGGATTGAATCATGGCGAAAAGCTTTTCCAGCGTGTCTCGCACGGAGAAAGCTTGCCAGCACAGTGCACGCATCCCGCCCTTGCCCAGAAACATGGATTTGCTGAACACTCCAAGAACACTGCTCTTTCCTAGTCAAGCTTCCAACGGCTGTAAGACGTCCGTGCTCTCTGTTTTCTCCTGCCCTGCTCGTAGTAGAAAAGTGCACAGCTCACCCTGACATTCAGTGCACAGCGAAGTCAATTGCAAAAAACCAGCAGCTGCTCACTCCTAAACACAATGCGCTGTCTACGTCCTTGCTTCCCGAGCAACTCAGCACAGCCCTTCTTCTCTGCATCTCGGAAGCTCAGGGCACGAACAAGAATTCTCCAGATTCGTCTGCATCAGGACCAAGTCAAAACGCAGGAAAGTCGTCCTGGAGCACCTGCCAGAAGCATGCCAGCGGTGAATTGAAAGGGCTGGCACCTGCAGCCACCGTCCTCTAGCAGTGCCAAGGCTGCGCACACAAGCCGGTTTCGTTCTTCGCCTCTCAGAAGCCAACCGCTCTCCCCGGCTGCCGGAGGCGAAGAAGCGGCTACTAGGTGCACCGCTGACGTGAACCGCACTTGTAGGCTGCAAAGCGCGGCTTCGGGAGAAAGTATCCGGCAACCGCCGCTTCCCTGGGGACAGCTGCGGAGAGCCGGAGTCTGCGTCTCTAGCGGACTGCATCATAGCGAAAAGCTTTTCCAGCGTGTCTCGCAGGGAGAAAGCTTGCCAGCACAGTGCACGCATCCCGCCCTTGCCCAGAAACATGGATCTGCTGAACACTCCAAAAACACTACTCTTTCCTAGGCAAGCTTCAAACTGCTGTCACACATCTGTGCTCTCTGTTTTCTGCTGCCCTCCTCGTTGTAGAAGAGTGCAGAGGTCCACCTGACATTCAGTGCACAGCGAAGTCAACTGCAAAAAAACAGCAGCTACTCACTCCCAAACACAAGGCGCTGTCTACGTCCTTGCTTCCCGAGAAACTCAGCACAGCCCTTCTTTTCTGCATCTCGGAAGCACAGAGCACGAACAAGAATTCTCCAGATTCGTCTGCATCAGGACCAAGTCAAAACTCAGGAAAGTCGTCCTGGAGCACCTACCAGAAGCATGCCAGCGGTGAATTGAAAGGGCTGGCAGCTGCAGCCACCGTCCTCTAGCAGTGCCAAGGCTGCGCACACAAGCCGGTTTCGTTCTTCGCCTCTCAGAAGCCAACTGCTCTCCCCGGCTGCCGGAGGCGAAGAAGCGGCTACTAGGTGCACCGCTGACGTGAACCGCACTTGTACGCTTCAAAGCGCGGCTTCGGCAGAAAGAAGCCGGCAACCGACGCTTCCCTGCGGACAGATGCGGAGAGCCGGAGTCGGCGTCTCTAGCGGACTGCATCATAGCGAAAAGCTTTTCCAGCGTGTCTCGCAGGGAGAAAGCTTGCCAGCACAGTGCACGCATCCCGCCCTTGCCCAGAAACATTGGTCTGCTGAACACTCCAAAAACACTACTCTTTCCCTGGCAAGCTTCAAACTGCTGTCACACATCTGTGCTCTCTGTTTTCTGCTGCCCTGCTCGTTGTAGAAGAGTGCAGAGGTCCACCTGACATTCAGTTCAAAGCGAAGTCAACTGCAAAACACCAGCAGCTGCTCACTCCCAAACACAAGGCGCTGTCTATGTCCTTGCTTCCCGAGCAACTCAGCACAGCCCTTCTTTTCTGCAGCTGCCATCGAGTTCTCTGCATCTCGGAAACTCAGGGTACGAACAAGAATTCTCCAGATTCCTCTGCATCAGGACCAAGTCAAAACGCAGGAAAGTCGTCCTGGAGCACCAGCCAGAAGCGTGCCAGCGGTGAATTGAAAGGGTTGGCAGGTGCAGCCACCATCCTCTAGCAGTGCCAAGGCTGCGCACACAAGCCGGTTTCGTTCTTCGCCTCTCAGAAGCCAACCGCTCACACCGGCTGCCGGAGGCGAAGAAGAGGCTACTAGGTGCACCCCTGACGTGAACCGCACTTGTAGGCTGCAAAGCGCGGCTTCGGCAGAAAGACGCCGGCAACCGCCGCTTTCCTGCGGACAGCTGCGGAGAGCCGAAGTCTGCGTCTCTAGCGGACTGCATCATAGCGAAAAGCTTTTCCAGCGTGTCTCGCAGGGAGAAAGCTTGCCAGCACAGTGCACGCATCCCGCCCTTGCCCAGAAACATATATTTGCTGAACACTCCAAAAACACTGCTCTTTCCTAGGCAAGCTTCAAACTGCTGTCAGACATCTGTGCTCTCTGTTTTGTGGTGTACTTGTTGTAGAAGAGTGCACAGCTCCACCTGACATTCAGTGCAAAGCGAAGTCAACTGCAAGAAACCAGCAGCTGCTCACTCACAAACACAAGGATCTGTCTATGTCCTTGCTTCCCGGCCAATTCAGCACAGCTCTTCTTTTCTGCAGCTGCCATCGAGTTCTCTGCATCTCGGAAGCTCAGGGTACGAACAAGAATTCTCCAGATTCGTCTGCATCAGGACCAAGTCAAAACGCAGGAAAGTCGTCCCGGAGCACCTGCCAGAAGCATGCCAGAGGTGAACTGAAAGGGCTGGCAGCTGCAGCCACCGTCTTCTAGCAGTGCCAAGGCTGCGCACACAAGCCGGTTTCGTTCTTCGCCTCTCAGAAGCAAACCGCTCTCCCCGTCTGCCGGAGGCGAAGAAGCGGCTACTAGGTGCACCGCTGACGTGAACCGCACTTTGTAGGCTGCAAAGCGCGGCTTCGGCAGAAAGAAGCCGGCAACCGCCGCTTCCCTGGGGACAGCTGCGGAGAGCCGAAGTCTGCGTCTCTAGCGGACTGCATCATAGCGAAAAGCTTTTCCAGCGTGTCTCGCAGGGAGAAAGCTTGCCAGCACAGTGCACGCATCCCGCCCTTGCCCAGAAACATGGATCTGCTGAACACTCCAAAAACACTGCTCTTTCCTAGGCAAGCTTCAAACTGCTGTCAGACATCTGTGCTCTCTGTTTTGTGGTGTACTTGTCGTTGTAGAAGAGTGCACAGCTCCACCTGACATTCAGTGCAAAGCGAAGTCAACTGCAAGAAACCAGCAGCTGCTCACTCCCAAACACAAGGATCTGTCTACGTCCTTGCTTCCCGGCCAATTAAGCACAGCCCTTCTTTTCTGCAGCTGCCATCGAGTTCTCTGCATCTCGGAAGCTCAGGGTACGAACAAGAATTCTCCAGATTCGTCTGCATCAGGACCAAGTCAAAACGCAGGAAAGTCGTCCTGGAGCACCTGCCAGAAGCATGCCAGCGGTGAATTGAAAGGGCTGGCACCTGCAGCCACCGTCCTCTAGCAGTGCCAAGGCTGCGCACACAAGCCGGTTTCGTTCTTCGCCTCTCAGAAGCCAACCGCTCTCCCCGCTGCCGGAGGCGAAGAAGCGGCTACTAGGTGCACCGCTGACGTGAACCGCACTTGTAGGCTGCAAAGGGCGGCTTCGGCAGAAAGAAGCCGGCAACCGACGCTTCCCTGCGGACAGCTGCGGAGAGCCTGAGTCGGCGTCTCTAGCGGACTGCATCATAGCGAAAAGCTTTTCCAGCGTGTCTCGCAGGGAGAAAGCTTGCCAGCACAGTGCACGCATCCCGCCCTTGCCCAGAAACATATATTTGCTGAACACTCCAAAAACACTACTCTTTCCTAGGCAAGCTTCAAACTGCTGTCAGACATCTGTTCTCTCTGTTTTGTAATGTCCTGCTAATTGTAGAAGTGTGCTCAGCTCACCCTGGCATTCAGTGCACAGCGAAGTCAACTGCAAAACACTAGCAGCTGCTCACTTTCAAACACAAGGCGCTGTCTATGTCCTTGCTTCCCGAGCAATTCAGCACAGCCCTTCTTTTCTGCAGCTGCCATCGAGTTCTCTGCCACTCGGAAGCTCAGAGTACGTACAAAAATTCTCCAGATTCGTCTGCATCAGGACCAAGTCAAAACGCAAGAAAGTCGTCCTGGAGTACCTACCAGAAGCATGCCAGAGGTGAACTGAAAGGGCTGGCAGCTGCAGCCACCGTCTTCTAGCAGTGCCAAGGCTGCGCACACAAGCCGGTTTCGTTCTTCGCCTCTCAGAAGCCAACCGCTCTCCCCGGCTGCCGGAGGCGAAGAAGCGGCTACTAGGTGCACCGCTGACGTGAACCGCACTTGTAGGCTGCAAAGGGCGGCTTCGGCAGAAAGAAGCCGGCAACCGCCGCTTCCCTGGGGACAGCTGCGGAGAGACGAAGTCGGCGTCTCTAGCGGACTGCATCATAGCGAAAAGCTTTTCCAGCGTGTCTCGCACAGAGAAAGCTTGCCAGCACAGTGCACGCATCCTTTCCTTGCCCAGAAACATTGGTCTGCTGAACACTCCAAAAACACTACTCTTTCCCTGGCAAGCTTCAAACTGCTGTCAGACGTGCGTGCTCTCTGTTTTCTGCTGCCCTGCTCGTTGTAGAAGAGTGCGGAGGTCCACCTGACATTCAGTTCAAAGCGAAGTCAACTGCAAAACACCAGCAGCTGCTCACTCCCAAACACAAGGCGCTGTCTATGTCCTTGCTTCCCGAGCAACTCAGCACAGCCCTTCTTTTCTGCAGCTGCCATCGAGTTCTCTGCATCTCGGAAACTCAGGGTACGAACAAGAATTCTCCAGATTCCTCTGCATCAGGACCAAGTCAAAACGCAGGAAAGTCGCCCTGAAGCACCAGCCAGAAGCGTGCCAGCGGTGAATTGAAAGGGCTGGCAGGAGCAGCCACCATCCTCTAGCAGTGCCAAGGCTGCGCACACAAGCCGGTTTCGTTCTTCGCCTCTCAGAAGCCAACCGCTCACACCGGCTGCCGGAGGCGAAGAAGAGGCTACTAGGTGCACCCCTGACGTGAACCGCACTTGTAGGCTGCAAAGCGCGGCTTCGGCAGAAAGACGCCGGCAACCGCCGCTTCCCTGCGGACAGCTGCGGAGAGCCGAAGTCTGCGTCTCTAGCGGATTGAATCATGGCGAAAAGCTTTTCCAGCGTGTCTCGCACGGAGAAAGCTTGCCAGCACAGTGCACGCATCCCGCCCTTGCCCAGAAACATGGATTTGCTGAACACTCCAAGAACACTGCTCTTTCCTAGTCAAGCTTCCAACGGCTGTAAGACGTCCGTGCTCTCTGTTTTCTCCTGCCCTGCTCGTAGTAGAAAAGTGCACAGCTCACCCTGACATTCAGTGCACAGCGAAGTCAACTGCAAAAAAACAGCAGCTACTCACTCCCAAACACAAGGCGCTGTCTACGTCCTTGCTTCCCGAGAAACTCAGCACAGCCCTTCTTTTCTGCATCTCGGAAGCACAGAGCACGAACAAGAATTCTCCAGATTCGTCTGCATCAGGACCAAGTCAAAACTCAGGAAAGTCGTCCTGGAGCACCTACCAGAAGCATGCCAGCGGTGAATTGAAAGGGCTGGCAGCTGCAGCCACCGTCCTCTAGCAGTGCCAAGGCTGCGCACACAAGCCGGTTTCGTTCTTCGCCTCTCAGAAGCCAACCGCTCTCCCCGGCTGCCGGAGGCGAAGAAGCGGCTACTAGGTGCACCGCTGACGTGAACCGCACTTGTACGCTTCAAAGCGCGGCTTCGGCAGAAAGAAGCCGGCAACCGACGCTTCCCTGCGGACAGCTGCGGAGAGCCGGAGTCGGCGTCTCTAGCGGACTGCATCATAGCGAAAAGCTTTTCCAGCGTGTCTCGCAGGGAGAAAGCTTGCCAGCACAGTGCACGCATTCCGCCCTTGCCCAGAAACATGGATTTGCTGAACACTCCAAAAACAGTACTCTTTCCTAGGAAAGCTTCAAACTGCTG
This sequence comes from Taeniopygia guttata, assembly GCF_048771995.1. Taxonomy (NCBI): domain Eukaryota; kingdom Metazoa; phylum Chordata; class Aves; order Passeriformes; family Estrildidae; genus Taeniopygia; species Taeniopygia guttata. The sequence continues at coordinate 6,326,957 of NC_133053.1, forward strand.
TCACACATCTGTGCTCTCTGTTTTCTGCTGCCCTCCTCGTTGTAGAAGAGTGCAGAGGTCCACCTGACATTCAGTGCACAGCGAAGTCAACTGCAAAAAACCAGCAGCTACTCACTCCCAAACACAAGGCGCTGTCTACGTCCTTGCTTCCCGAGCAACTCAGCACAGCCCTTCTTTTCTGCATCTCGGAAGCACAGAGCACGAACAAGAATTCTCCAGATTCGTCTGCATCAGGACCAAGTCAAAACTCTGGAAAGTCGTCCTGGAGAACCTACCAGAAGCATGCCAGCGGTGAATTGAAAGGGCTGGCAGCTGCAGCCACCGTCCTCTAGCAGTGCCAAGGCTGCGCACACAAGCCGGTTTCGTTCTTCGCCTCTCAGAAGCCAACCGCTCTCCCCGGCTGCCGGAGGCGAAGAAGCGGCTACTAGGTGCACCGCTGACGTGAACCGCACTTGTACGCTTCAAAGCGCGGCTTCGGCAGAAAGAAGCCGGCAACCGACGCTTCCCTGCGGACAGCTGCGGAGAGCCTGAGTCGGCGTCTCTAGCGGACTGCATCATAGCGAAAAGCTTTTCCAGCGTGTCTCGCAGGGAGAAAGCTTGCCAGCACAGTGCACGCATCCCGCCCTTGCCCAGAAACATTGGTCTGCTGAACACTCCAAAAACACTACTCTTTCCCTGGCAAGCTTCAAACTGCTGTCACACATCTGTGCTCTCTGTTTTCTGCTGCCCTGCTCGTTGTAGAAGAGTGCAGAGGTCCACCTGACATTCAGTTCAAAGCGAAGTCAACTGCAAAACACCAGCAGCTGCTCACTCCCAAACACAAGGCGCTGTCTATGTCCTTGCTTCCCGAGCAACTCAGCACAGCCCTTCTTTTCTGCAGCTGCCATCGAGTTCTCTGCATCTCGGAAACTCAGGGTACGAACAAGAATTCTCCAGATTCCTCTGCATCAGGACCAAGTCAAAACTCAGGAAAGTCGTCCTGGAGCACCAGCCAGAAGAGTGCCAGCGGTGAATTGAAAGGGTTGGCAGGTGCAGCCACCATCCTCTAGCAGTGCCAAGGCTGCGCACACAAGCCGGTTTCGTTCTTCGCCTCTCAGAAGCCAACCGCTCACACCGGCTGCCGGAGGCGAAGAAGAGGCTACTAGGTGCACCCCTGACGTGAACCGCACTTGTAGGCTGCAAAGCGCGGCTTCGGCAGAAAGACGCCGGCAACCGCCGCTTCCCTGCGGACAGCTGCGGAGAGCCGAAGTCTGCGTCTCTAGCGGATTGAATCATGGCGAAAAGCTTTTCCAGCGTGTCTCGCACGGAGAAAGCTTGCCAGCACAGTGCACGCATCCCGCCCTTGCCCAGAAACATGGATCTGCTGAACACTCCAAAAACACGACTCTTTCCTAGGCAAGCTTCAAACTGCTGTCACACATCTGTGCTCTCTGTTTTCTGCTGCCCTCCTCGTTGTAGAAGAGTGCAGAGGTCCACCTGACATTCAGTGCACAGCGAAGTCAACTGCAAAAAACCAGCAGCTACTCACTCCCAAACACAAGGCGCTGTCTACGTCCTTGCTTCCCGAGCAACTCAGCACAGCCCTTCTTTTCTGCATCTCGGAAGCACAGAGCACGAACTAGAATTCTCCAGATTCGTCTGCATCAGGACCAAGTCAAAACTCTGGAAAGTCGTCCTGGAGAACCTACCAGAAGCATGCCAGCGGTGAATTGAAAGGGCTGGCAGCTGCAGCCACCGTCCTCTAGCAGTGCCAAGGCTGCGCACACAAGCCGGTTTCGTTCTTCGCCTCTCAGAAGCCAACCGCTCTCCCCGCTGCCGGAGGCGAAGAAGCGGCTACTAGGTGCACCGCTGACGTGAACCGCACTTGTAGGCTGCAAAGGGCGGCTTCGGCAGAAAGAAGCCGGCAACCGACGCTTCCCTGCGGACAGCTGCGGAGAGCCTGAGTCGGCGTCTCTAGCGGACTGCATCATAGCGAAAAGCTTTTCCAGCGTGTCTCGCAGGGAGAAAGCTTGCCAGCACAGTGCACGCATCCCGCCCTTGCCCAGAAACATATATTTGCTGAACACTCCAAAAACACTACTCTTTCCTAGGCAAGCTTCAAACTGCTGTCAGACATCTGTTCTCTCTGTTTTGTAATCTCCTGCTAATTGTAGAAGTGTGCTCAGCTCACCCTGGCATTCAGTGCACAGCGAAGTCAACTGCAAAACACTAGCAGCTGCTCACTTTCAAACACAAGGCGCTGTCTATGTCCTTGCTTCCCGAGCAATTCAGCACAGCCCTTCTTTTCTGCAGCTGCCATCGAGTTCTCTGCCACTCGGAAGCTCAGAGTACGTACAAAAATTCTCCAGATTCGTCTGCATCAGGACCAAGTCAAAACGCAAGAAAGTCGTCCTGGAGTACCTACCAGAAGCATGCCAGAGGTGAACTGAAAGGGCTGGCAGCTGCAGCCACCGTCTTCTAGCAGTGCCAAGGCTGCGCACACAAGCCGGTTTCGTTCTTCGCCTCTCAGAAGCCAACCGCTCTCCCCGGCTGCCGGAGGCGAAGAAGCGGCTACTAGGTGCACCGCTGACGTGAACCGCACTTGTAGGCTGCAAAGGGCGGCTTCGGCAGAAAGAAGCCGGCAACCGCCGCTTCCCTGGGGACAGCTGCGGAGAGACGAAGTCGGCGTCTCTAGCGGACTGCATCATAGCGAAAAGCTTTTCCAGCGTGTCTCGCACAGAGAAAGCTTGCCAGCACAGTGCACGCATCCTTTCCTTGCCCAGAAACATTGGTCTGCTGAACACTCCAAAAACACTACTCTTTCCCTGGCAAGCTTCAAACTGCTGTCAGACGTGCGTGCTCTCTGTTTTCTGCTGCCCTGCTCGTTGTAGAAGAGTGCAGAGGTCCACCTGACATTCAGTTCAAAGCGAAGTCAACTGCAAAACACCAGCAGCTGCTCACTCCCAAACACAAGGCGCTGTCTATGTCCTTGCTTCCCGAGCAACTCAGCACAGCCCTTCTTTTCTGCAGCTGCCATCGAGTTCTCTGCATCTCGGAAACTCAGGGTACGAACAAGAATTCTCCAGATTCCTCTGCATCAGGACCAAGTCAAAACGCAGGAAAGTCGCCCTGAAGCACCAGCCAGAAGCGTGCCAGCGGTGAATTGAAAGGGCTGGCAGGAGCAGCCACCATCCTCTAGCAGTGCCAAGGCTGCGCACACAAGCCGGTTTCGTTCTTCGCCTCTCAGAAGCCAACCGCTCACACCGGCTGCCGGAGGCGAAGAAGAGGCTACTAGGTGCACCCCTGACGTGAACCGCACTTGTAGGCTGCAAAGCGCGGCTTCGGCAGAAAGACGCCGGCAACCGCCGCTTCCCTGCGGACAGCTGCGGAGAGCCGAAGTCTGCGTCTCTAGCGGATTGAATCATGGCGAAAAGCTTTTCCAGCGTGTCTCGCACGGAGAAAGCTTGCCAGCACAGTGCACGCATCCCGCCCTTGCCCAGAAACATGGATCTGCTGAACACTCCAAAAACAGTACTCTTTCCTAGGCAAGCTTCAAACTGCTGTCACACATCTGTGCTCTCTGTTTTCTGCTGCCCTCCTCGTTGTAGAAGAGTGCAGAGGTCCACCTGACATTCAGTGCACAGCGAAGTCAACTGCAAAAAACCAGCAGCTACTCACTCCCAAACACAAGGCGCTGTCTACGTCCTTGCTTCCCGAGCAACTCAGCACAGCCCTTCTTTTCTGCATCTCGGAAGCACAGAGCACGAACTAGAATTCTCCAGATTCGTCTGCATCAGGACCAAGTCAAAACTCAGGAAAGTCGTCCTGGAGCACCTGCCAGAAGCATGCCAGCGGTGAATTGAAATCGCAGGCAGCTGCAGCCACCGTCCTCTAGCAGTGCCAAGGCTGCGCACACAAGCCGGTTTCGTTCTTCGCCTCTCAGAAGCCAACCGCTCTCCCCGGCTGCCGGAGGCGAAGAAGCGGCTACTAGGTGCACCGCTGACGTGAACCGCACTTGTAGGCTGCAAAGCGCGGCTTCGGGAGAAAGTATCCGGCAACCGCCGCTTCCCTGGGGACAGCTGCGGAGAGCCGGAGTCTGCGTCTCAAGCGGACTGCATCATAGCGAAAAGCTTTTCCAGCGTGTCTCGCAGGGAGAAAGCTTGCCAGCACAGTGCACGCATCCCGCCCTTGCCCAGAAACATGGATCTGCTGAACACTCCAAAAACACTACTCTTTCCTAGGCAAGCTTCAAACTGCTGTCACACATCTGTGCTCTCTGTTTTCTGCTGCCCTCCTCGTTGTAGAAGAGTGCAGAGGTCCACCTGACATTCAGTGCACAGCGAAGTCAACTGCAAAAAAACAGCAGCTACTCACTCCCAAACACAAGGCGCTGTCTACGTCCTTGCTTCCCGAGCAACTCAGCACAGCCCTTCTTTTCTGCATCTCGGAAGCACAGAGCACGAACAAGAATTCTCCAGATTCGTCTGCATCAGGACCAAGTCAAAACTCAGGAAAGTCGTCCTGGAGCACCTACCAGAAGCATGCCAGCGGTGAATTGAAAGGGCTGGCAGCTGCAGCCACCGTCCTCTAGCAGTGCCAAGGCTGCGCACACAAGCCGGTTTCGTTCTTCGCCTCTCAGAAGCCAACCGCTCTCCCCGGCTGCCGGAGGCGAAGAAGCGGCTACTAGGTGCACCGCTGACGTGAACCGCACTTGTACGCTTCAAAGCGCGGCTTCGGCAGAAAGAAGCCGGCAACCGACGCTTCCCTGCGGACAGCTGCGGAGAGCCGGAGTCGGCGTCTCTAGCGGACTGCATCATAGCGAAAAGCTTTTCCAGCGTGTCTCGCAGGGAGAAAGCTTGCCAGCACAGTGCACGCATTCCGCCCTTGCCCAGAAACATGGATTTGCTGAACACTCCAAAAACAGTACTCTTTCCTAGGAAAGCTTCAAACTGCTGTCACACATCTGTGCTCTCTGTTTTCTGCTGCCCTCCTCGTTGTAGAAGAGTGCAGAGGTCCACCTGACATTCAGTGCACAGCGAAGTCAACTGCAAAAAACCAGCAGCTACTCACTCCCAAACACAAGGCGCTGTCTACGTCCTTGCTTCCCGAGCAACTCAGCACAGCCCTTCTTTTCTGCATCTCGGAAGCACAGAGCACGAACAAGAATTCTCCAGATTCGTCTGCATCAGGACCAAGTCAAAACTCTGGAAAGTCGTCCTGGAGAACCTACCAGAAGCATGCCAGCGGTGAATTGAAAGGGCTGGCAGCTGCAGCCACCGTCCTCTAGCAGTGCCAAGGCTGCGCACACAAGCCGGTTTCGTTCTTCGCCTCTCAGAAGCCAACCGCTCTCCCCGGCTGCCGGAGGCGAAGAAGCGGCTACTAGGTGCACCGCTGACGTGAACCGCACTTGTACGCTTCAAAGCGCGGCTTCGGCAGAAAGAAGCCGGCAACCGACGCTTCCCTGCGGACAGCTGCGGAGAGCCTGAGTCGGCGTCTCTAGCGGACTGCATCATAGCGAAAAGCTTTTCCAGCGTGTCTCGCAGGGAGAAAGCTTGCCAGCACAGTGCACGCATCCCGCCCTTGCCCAGAAACATTGGTCTGCTGAACACTCCAAAAACACTACTCTTTCCCTGGCAAGCTTCAAACTGCTGTCACACATCTGTGCTCTCTGTTTTCTGCTGCCCTGCTCGTTGTAGAAGAGTGCAGAGGTCCACCTGACATTCAGTTCAAAGCGAAGTCAACTGCAAAACACCAGCAGCTGCTCACTCCCAAACACAAGGCGCTGTCTATGTCCTTGCTTCCCGAGCAACTCAGCACAGCCCTTCTTTTCTGCAGCTGCCATCGAGTTCTCTGCATCTCGGAAACTCAGGGTACGAACAAGAATTCTCCAGATTCCTCTGCATCAGGACCAAGTCAAAACTCAGGAAAGTCGTCCTGGAGCACCAGCCAGAAGAGTGCCAGCGGTGAATTGAAAGGGTTGGCAGGTGCAGCCACCATCCTCTAGCAGTGCCAAGGCTGCGCACACAAGCCGGTTTCGTTCTTCGCCTCTCAGAAGCCAACCGCTCACACCGGCTGCCGGAGGCGAAGAAGAGGCTACTAGGTGCACCCCTGACGTGAACCGCACTTGTAGGCTGCAAAGCGCGGCTTCGGCAGAAAGACGCCGGCAACCGCCGCTTCCCTGCGGACAGCTGCGGAGAGCCGAAGTCTGCGTCTCTAGCGGATTGAATCATGGCGAAAAGCTTTTCCAGCGTGTCTCGCACGGAGAAAGCTTGCCAGCACAGTGCACGCATCCCGCCCTTGCCCAGAAACATGGATCTGCTGAACACTCCAAAAACAGTACTCTTTCCTAGGCAAGCTTCAAACTGCTGTCACACATCTGTGCTCTCTGTTTTCTGCTGCCCTCCTCGTTGTAGAAGAGTGCAGAGGTCCACCTGACATTCAGTGCACAGCGAAGTCAACTGCAAAAAACCAGCAGCTACTCACTCCCAAACACAAGGCGCTGTCTACGTCCTTGCTTCCCGAGCAACTCAGCACAGCCCTTCTTTTCTGCATCTCGGAAGCACAGAGCACGAACTAGAATTCTCCAGATTCGTCTGCATCAGGACCAAGTCAAAACTCTGGAAAGTCGTCCTGGAGAACCTACCAGAAGCATGCCAGCGGTGAATTGAAAGGGCTGGCAGCTGCAGCCACCGTCCTCTAGCAGTGCCAAGGCTGCGCACACAAGCCGGTTTCGTTCTTCGCCTCTCAGAAGCCAACCGCTCTCCCCGCTGCCGGAGGCGAAGAAGCGGCTACTAGGTGCACCGCTGACGTGAACCGCACTTGTAGGCTGCAAAGGGCGGCTTCGGCAGAAAGAAGCCGGCAACCGACGCTTCCCTGCGGACAGCTGCGGAGAGCCTGAGTCGGCGTCTCTAGCGGACTGCATCATAGCGAAAAGCTTTTCCAGCGTGTCTCGCAGGGAGAAAGCTTGCCAGCACAGTGCACGCATCCCGCCCTTGCCCAGAAACATATATTTGCTGAACACTCCAAAAACACTACTCTTTCCTAGGCAAGCTTCAAACTGCTGTCAGACATCTGTTCTCTCTGTTTTGTAATCTCCTGCTAATTGTAGAAGTGTGCTCAGCTCACCCTGGCATTCAGTGCACAGCGAAGTCAACTGCAAAACACTAGCAGCTGCTCACTTTCAAACACAAGGCGCTGTCTATGTCCTTGCTTCCCGAGCAATTCAGCACAGCCCTTCTTTTCTGCAGCTGCCATCGAGTTCTCTGCCACTCGGAAGCTCAGAGTACGTACAAAAATTCTCCAGATTCGTCTGCATCAGGACCAAGTCAAAACGCAAGAAAGTCGTCCTGGAGTACCTACCAGAAGCATGCCAGAGGTGAACTGAAAGGGCTGGCAGCTGCAGCCACCGTCTTCTAGCAGTGCCAAGGCTGCGCACACAAGCCGGTTTCGTTCTTCGCCTCTCAGAAGCCAACCGCTCTCCCCGGCTGCCGGAGGCGAAGAAGCGGCTACTAGGTGCACCGCTGACGTGAACCGCACTTGTAGGCTGCAAAGGGCGGCTTCGGCAGAAAGAAGCCGGCAACCGCCGCTTCCCTGGGGACAGCTGCGGAGAGACGAAGTCGGCGTCTCTAGCGGACTGCATCATAGCGAAAAGCTTTTCCAGCGTGTCTCGCACAGAGAAAGCTTGCCAGCACAGTGCACGCATCCTTTCCTTGCCCAGAAACATTGGTCTGCTGAACACTCCAAAAACACTACTCTTTCCCTGGCAAGCTTCAAACTGCTGTCAGACGTGCGTGCTCTCTGTTTTCTGCTGCCCTGCTCGTTGTAGAAGAGTGCAGAGGTCCACCTGACATTCAGTTCAAAGCGAAGTCAACTGCAAAACACCAGCAGCTGCTCACTCCCAAACACAAGGCGCTGTCTATGTCCTTGCTTCCCGAGCAACTCAGCACAGCCCTTCTTTTCTGCAGCTGCCATCGAGTTCTCTGCATCTCGGAAACTCAGGGTACGAACAAGAATTCTCCAGATTCCTCTGCATCAGGACCAAGTCAAAACGCAGGAAAGTCGCCCTGAAGCACCAGCCAGAAGCGTGCCAGCGGTGAATTGAAAGGGCTGGCAGGAGCAGCCACCATCCTCTAGCAGTGCCAAGGCTGCGCACACAAGCCGGTTTCGTTCTTCGCCTCTCAGAAGCCAACCGCTCACACCGGCTGCCGGAGGCGAAGAAGAGGCTACTAGGTGCACCCCTGACGTGAACCGCACTTGTAGGCTGCAAAGCGCGGCTTCGGCAGAAAGACGCCGGCAACCGCCGCTTCCCTGCGGACAGCTGCGGAGAGCCGAAGTCTGCGTCTCTAGCGGATTGAATCATGGCGAAAAGCTTTTCCAGCGTGTCTCGCACGGAGAAAGCTTGCCAGCACAGTGCACGCATCCCGCCCTTGCCCAGAAACATGGATCTGCTGAACACTCCAAAAACAGTACTCTTTCCTAGGCAAGCTTCAAACTGCTGTCACACATCTGTGCTCTCTGTTTTCTGCTGCCCTCCTCGTTGTAGAAGAGTGCAGAGGTCCACCTGACATTCAGTGCACAGCGAAGTCAACTGCAAAAAACCAGCAGCTACTCACTCCCAAACACAAGGCGCTGTCTACGTCCTTGCTTCCCGAGCAACTCAGCACAGCCCTTCTTTTCTGCATCTCGGAAGCACAGAGCACGAACTAGAATTCTCCAGATTCGTCTGCATCAGGACCAAGTCAAAACTCAGGAAAGTCGTCCTGGAGCACCTGCCAGAAGCATGCCAGCGGTGAATTGAAATCGCAGGCAGCTGCAGCCACCGTCCTCTAGCAGTGCCAAGGCTGCGCACACAAGCCGGTTTCGTTCTTCGCCTCTCAGAAGCCAACCGCTCTCCCCGGCTGCCGGAGGCGAAGAAGCGGCTACTAGGTGCACCGCTGACGTGAACCGCACTTGTAGGCTGCAAAGCGCGGCTTCGGGAGAAAGTATCCGGCAACCGCCGCTTCCCTGGGGACAGCTGCGGAGAGCCGGAGTCTGCGTCTCAAGCGGACTGCATCATAGCGAAAAGCTTTTCCAGCGTGTCTCGCAGGGAGAAAGCTTGCCAGCACAGTGCACGCATCCCGCCCTTGCCCAGAAACATGGATCTGCTGAACACTCCAAAAACACTACTCTTTCCTAGGCAAGCTTCAAACTGCTGTCACACATCTGTGCTCTCTGTTTTCTGCTGCCCTCCTCGTTGTAGAAGAGTGCAGAGGTCCACCTGACATTCAGTGCACAGCGAAGTCAACTGCAAAAAAACAGCAGCTACTCACTCCCAAACACAAGGCGCTGTCTACGTCCTTGCTTCCCGAGCAACTCAGCACAGCCCTTCTTTTCTGCATCTCGGAAGCACAGAGCACGAACAAGAATTCTCCAGATTCGTCTGCATCAGGACCAAGTCAAAACTCAGGAAAGTCGTCCTGGAGCACCTACCAGAAGCATGCCAGCGGTGAATTGAAAGGGCTGGCAGCTGCAGCCACCGTCCTCTAGCAGTGCCAAGGCTGCGCACACAAGCCGGTTTCGTTCTTCGCCTCTCAGAAGCCAACCGCTCTCCCCGGCTGCCGGAGGCGAAGAAGCGGCTACTAGGTGCACCGCTGACGTGAACCGCACTTGTACGCTTCAAAGCGCGGCTTCGGCAGAAAGAAGCCGGCAACCGACGCTTCCCTGCGGACAGCTGCGGAGAGCCGGAGTCGGCGTCTCTAGCGGACTGCATCATAGCGAAAAGCTTTTCCAGCGTGTCTCGCAGGGAGAAAGCTTGCCAGCACAGTGCACGCATTCCGCCCTTGCCCAGAAACATGGATTTGCTGAACACTCCAAAAACAGTACTCTTTCCTAGGAAAGCTTCAAACTGCTGTCACACATCTGTGCTCTCTGTTTTCTGCTGCCCTCCTCGTTGTAGAAGAGTGCAGAGGTCCACCTGACATTCAGTGCACAGCGAAGTCAACTGCAAAAAACCAGCAGCTACTCACTCCCAAACACAAGGCGCTGTCTACGTCCTTGCTTCCCGAGCAACTCAGCACAGCCCTTCTTTTCTGCATCTCGGAAGCACAGAGCACGAACAAGAATTCTCCAGATTCGTCTGCATCAGGACCAAGTCAAAACTCTGGAAAGTCGTCCTGGAGAACCTACCAGAAGCATGCCAGCGGTGAATTGAAAGGGCTGGCAGCTGCAGCCACCGTCCTCTAGCAGTGCCAAGGCTGCGCACACAAGCCGGTTTCGTTCTTCGCCTCTCAGAAGCCAACCGCTCTCCCCGGCTGCCGGAGGCGAAGAAGCGGCTACTAGGTGCACCGCTGACGTGAACCGCACTTGTACGCTTCAAAGCGCGGCTTCGGCAGAAAGAAGCCGGCAACCGACGCTTCCCTGCGGACAGCTGCGGAGAGCCTGAGTCGGCGTCTCTAGCGGACTGCATCATAGCGAAAAGCTTTTCCAGCGTGTCTCGCAGGGAGAAAGCTTGCCAGCACAGTGCACGCATCCCGCCCTTGCCCAGAAACATTGGTCTGCTGAACACTCCAAAAACACTACTCTTTCCCTGGCAAGCTTCAAACTGCTGTCACACATCTGTGCTCTCTGTTTTCTGCTGCCCTGCTCGTTGTAGAAGAGTGCAGAGGTCCACCTGACATTCAGTTCAAAGCGAAGTCAACTGCAAAACACCAGCAGCTGCTCACTCCCAAACACAAGGCGCTGTCTATGTCCTTGCTTCCCGAGCAACTCAGCACAGCCCTTCTTTTCTGCAGCTGCCATCGAGTTCTCTGCATCTCGGAAACTCAGGTTACGAACAAGAATTCTCCAGATTCCTCTGCATCAGGACCAAGTCAAAACGCAGGAAAGTCGTCCTGGAGCACCAGCCAGAAGCGTGCCAGCGGTGAATTGAAAGGGTTGGCAGGTGCAGCCACCATCCTCTAGCAGTGCCAAGGCTGCGCACACAAGCCGGTTTCGTTCTTCGCCTCTCAGAAGCCAACCGCTCACACCGGCTGCCGGAGGCGAAGAAGAGGCTACTAGGTGCACCCCTGACGTGAACCGCACTTGTAGGCTGCAAAGCGCGGCTTCGGCAGAAAGACGCCGGCAACCGCCGCTTCCCTGCGGACAGCTGCGGAGAGCCGAAGTCTGCGTCTCTAGCGGATTGAATCATGGCGAAAAGCTTTTCCAGCGTGTCTCGCACGGAGAAAGCTTGCCAGCACAGTGCACGCATCCCGCCCTTGCCCAGAAACATGGATCTGCTGAACACTCCAAAAACAGTACTCTTTCCTAGGCAAGCTTCAAACTGCTGTCACACATCTGTGCTCTCTGTTTTCTGCTGCCCTCCTCGTTGTAGAAGAGTGCAGAGGTCCACCTGACATTCAGTGCACAGCGAAGTCAACTGCAAAAAACCAGCAGCTACTCACTCCCAAACACAAGGCGCTGTCTACGTCCTTGCTTCCCGAGCAACTCAGCACAGCCCTTCTTTTCTGCATCTCGGAAGCACAGAGCACGAACTAGAATTCTCCAGATTCGTCTGCATCAGGACCAAGTCAAAACTCAGGAAAGTCGTCCTGGAGCACCTGCCAGAAGCATGCCAGCGGTGAATTGAAAGGGCTGGCAGCTGCAGCCACCGTCCTCTAGCAGTGCCAAGGCTGCGCACACAAGCCGGTTTCGTTCTTCGCCTCTCAGAAGCCAACCGCTCTCCCCGGCTGCCGGAGGCGAAGAAGCGGCTACTAGGTGCACCGCTGACGTGAACCGCACTTGTACGCTTCAAAGCGCGGCTTCGGCAGAAAGAAGCCGGCAACCGCCGCTTTCCTGCGGACAGCTGCGGAGATGGAGTCTGCGTCTCACGCGGACTGCATCATAGCGAAAAGCTTTTCCAGCGTGTCTCGCAGGGACAAAGCTTGTCAGCACAGTGCACACATCCCGCCCTTGCCCAGAAACATATATTTGCTGAACACTCCGAACACACTGCTATTTCCTAGGCAAGCTTCAAACTGCTGTCAGACGTCTGTGCTCTCTGTTTTCTCCTGCCCTGCTCCTAGTAGAAGAGTGCACAGCTTACCCTGACATTCAGTGCACAGCGAAGTCAATTGCAAAAAACCAGCAGCTGCTCACTCCTAAACACAAGGCGCTATCTACGTCCTTGCTTCCCGAGCAACTCAGCGCAGCCCTTCTTCTCTGCATCCCGGAAGCTCAGGGCACGAACAAGAATTCTCCAGATTCGTCTGCATCAGGACCAAGTCAAAACGCAGGAAAGTCGTCCTGGAGCACCTGCCAGAAGCATGCCAGCGGTGAATTGAAAGGGCTGGCAGCTGCAGCCACCGTCCACTAGCAGTGCCAAGGCTGCGCACACAAGCCGGCTTCGTTCTTCGCCTCTCAGAAGCCAACCGCTCTCACCGGCAGCCAGAGGCGAAGAAGCGGCTACTAGGTGCACCGCTGACGTGAACCGCACTTTGTAGGCTGCAAAGGGCGGCTTCGGCAGAAAGAAGCCGGCAACCGCCGCTTCCCTGGGGACAGCTGTGGAGAGCCGAAGTCGGCGTCTCTAGCGGACTGCATCATGGCGAAAAGCTTTTCCAGCGTGTCTCGCACGGAGAAAGCTTGCCAGCACAGTGCACGCATCCCGCCCTTGCCCAGAAACATGGATCTGCTGAACACTCCAAAAACACTACTCTTTCCTAGGAAAGCTTCAAACTGCTGTCACACATCTGTGCTCTCTGTTTTCTGCTGCCCTCCTCGTTGTAGAAGAGTGCAGAGGTCCACCTGACATTCAGTGCACAGCGAAGTCAACTGCAAAACACCAGCAGCTACTCACTCCCAAACACAAGGCGCTGTCTACGTCCTTGCTTCCCGAGCAACTCAGCACAGCCCTTCTTTTTGGCATCTCGGAAGCACAGAGCACGAACAAGAATTCTCCAGATTCGTCGGCATCAGGACCAAATCAAAACGCAGGAAAGTCATCCTGGAGCACCTGCCAGAAGCATGCCAGCGGTGAATTGAAAGGGCTGGCAGCTGCAGCCACCGTCCTCTAGCAGTGCCAAGGCTGCGCACACAAGCCGGTTTCGTTCTTCGCCTCTCAGAAGCCAACCGCTCTCCCCGTCTGCCGGAGGCGAAGAAGCGGCTACTAGGTGCACCGCTGACGTGACCCGCACTTGTACGCTTCAAAGCGCGGCTTCGGCAGAAAGAAGCCGGCAACCGCCGCTTTCCTGCGGACAGCTGCGGAGATGGAGTCTGCGTCTCTAGCGGACTGCATCATAGCGAAAAGCTTTTCCAGCGTGTCTCGCAGGGACAAAGCTTGTCAGCACAGTGCACACATCCCGCCCTTGCCCAGAAACATATATTTGCTGAACACTCCAAAAACACTACTCTTTCCCTGGCAAGCTTCAAACTGCTGTCACACATCTGTGCTCTCTGTTTTCTGCTGCCCTGCTCGTTGTAGAAGTGTGTAGAGGTCCACCTGACATTCAGTTCAAAGCGAAGTCAACTGCAAAACACCAGCAGCTGCTCACTCCCAAACACAAGGCGCTGTCTATGTCCTTGCTTCCCGAGCAACTCAGCACAGCCCTTCTTTTCTGCAGCTGCCATCGAGTTCTCTGCATCTCGGAAACTCAGGGTACGAACAAGAATTCTCCAGATTCGTCTGCATCAGGACCAAGTCAAAACGCAGGAAAGTCGCCCTGGAGCACCAGCCAGAAGCATGCCAGCGGTGAATTGAAAGGGCTGGCAGGTGCAGCCACCATCCTCTAGCAGTGCCAAGGCTGCGCACACAAGCCGGTTTCGTTCTTCGCCTCTCAGAAGCCAACCGCTCACACCGGCTGCCGGAGGCGAAGAAGAGGCTACTAGGTGCACCCCTGACGTGAACCGCACTTGTAGGCTGCAAAGCGCGGCTTCGGCAGAAAGACGCCGGCAACCGCCGCTTCCCTGCGGACAGCTGCGGAGAGCCGAAGTCTGCGTCTCTTGCGGATTGAATCATGGCAAAAAGCTTTTCCAGCGTGTCTCGCACGGAGAAAGCTTGCCAGCACAGTGCACGCATCCCGCCCTTGCCCAGAAACATGGATTTGCTGAACACTCCAAGAACACTGCTCTTTCCTAGTCAAGCTTCCAACGGCTGTAAGACGTCCGTGCTCTCTGTTTTCTCCTGCCCTGCTCGTAGTAGAAAAGTGCACAGCTCACCCTGACATTCAGTGCACAGCGAAGTCAACTGCAAAAAACCAGCAGCTGCTCACTCCTAAACACAATGCGCTGTCTACGTCCTTGCTTCCCGAGCAACTCAGCACAGCCCTTCTTCTCTGCATCTCGGAAGCTCAGGGCACGAACAAGAATTCTCCAGATTCGTCTGCATCAGGACCAAGTCAAAACGCAGGAAAGTCGTCCTGGAGCACCTGCCAGACGCATGCCAGCGGTGAATTGAAAGGGCTGGCAGCTGCAGCCACCGTCCTCTAGCAGTGCCAAGGCTGCGCACACAAGCCGGCTTCGTTCTTCGCCTCTCAGAAGCCAACCGCTCTCCCCGGCTGCCGGAGGCGAAGAAGCGGCTACTAGGTGCACCGCTGACGTGAACCGCACTTGTAGGCTGCAAAGCGCGGCTTCGGCAGAAAGTATCCGGCAACCGCCGCTTTCCTGCGGACAGCTGCGGAGAGCCGGAGTCTGCGTCTCTAGCGGACTGCATCATAGCGAAAAGCTTTTCCAGCGTGTCTCGCAGGGAGAAAGCTTGCCAGCACAGTGCACGCATCCCGCCCTTGCCCAGAAACATATATTTGCTGAACACTCCAAAAACAGAACTCTTTCCTAGGCAAGCTTCAAACTGCTGTGACACATCTGTGCTCTCTGTTTTCTGCTGCCCTCCTCGTTGTAGAAGAGTGCAGAGGTCCACCTGACATTCAGTGCACAGCGAAGTCAACTGCAAAAAACCAGCAGCTACTCACTCCCAAACACAAGGCGCTGTCTACGTCCTTGCTTCCCGAGCAACTCAGCACAGCCCTTCTTTTCTGCATCTCGGAAGCACAGAGCACGAACAAGAATTCTCCAGATTCGTCTGCATCAGGACCAAGTCAAAACTCAGGAAAGTCGTCCTGGAGCACCTGCCAGAAGCATGCCAGCGGTGAATTGAAAGGGCTGGCAGCTGCAGCCACCGTCCTCTAGCAGTGCCAAGGCTGCGCACACAAGCCGGTTTCGTTCTTCGCCTCTCAGAAGCCAACCGCTCTCCCCGGCTGCCGGAGGCGAAGAAGCGGCTACTAGGTGCACCGCTGACGTGAACCGCACTTGTACGCTTCAAAGCGCGGCTTCGGCAGAAAGAAGCGGGCAACCGCCGCTTTCCTGCGGACAGCTGCGGAGATGGAGTCTGCGTCTCTAGCGGACTGCATCATAGCGAAAAGCTTTTCCAGCGTGTCTCGCAGGGACAAAGCTTGTCAGCACAGTGCACACATCCCGCCCTTGCCCAGAAACATATATTTGCTGAACACTCCGAAAACACGGCTATTTCCTAGGCAAGCTTCAAACTGCTGTCAGACGTCTGTGCTCTCAGTTTTCTGCTGCCCTGCTCGTTGTAGAAGAGTGCAGAGGTCCACCTGACATTCAGTGCACAGCGAAGTCAACTGCAAAAATCCAGCAGCTGCTCACTCCCAAACACAAGGCGCTGTCTATGTCCTTGCTTCCCGAGCAACTCAGCACAGCCCTTCTTTTCTGCAGCTGCCATCGAGTTCTCTGCAACTCGGAAGGTCAGGGTCGGAACAAGAATTCTCCAGATTAGTCTGCATCAGGACCTAGTCAAAACCCAGGAAAGTCGCCCTGGAGCACCAGCCAGAAGCATGCCAGCGGTGAATTGAAAGGGCTGGCAGGTGCAGCCACCATCCTCTAGCAGTGCCAAGGCTGCGCACACAAGCCGGTTTCGTTCTTCGCCTCTCAGAAGCCAACCGCTCTCCCCGGCTGCCGGAGGCGAAGAAGCGGCTACTAGGTGCACCGCTGACGTGAACCGCACTTGTAGGCTGCAAAGCGCGGCTTCGGCAGAAAGACGGCCGCAACCGCCGCTTCCCTGCGGACAGCTGCGGTGAGCCGAAGTCTGCGTCTCTATCGGATTGCATCATGGCGAAAAGCTTTTCCAGCGTGTCTCGCAGGGAGAAAGCTTGCCAGCACAGTGCACGCATCCCGCCCTTGCCCAGAAACATGGATTTGCTGAACACTGCAAAAACACTACTCTTTCCTAGTCAAGCTTTCAACTGCTGTAAGACGTCCGTGCTCTCTGTTTTCTCCTGCCCTGCTCCTAGTAGAAGAGTGCACAGCTCACCCTGACATTCAGTGCACAGCGAAGTCAATTGCAAAAAACCAGCAGCTGCTCACTCCTAAACACAAGGCGCTATCTACGTCCTTGCTTCCCGAGCAACTCAGCGCAGCCCTTCTTCTCTGCATCCCGGAAGCTCAGGGCACGAACAAGAATTCTCCAGATTCGTCTGCATCAGGACCAAGTCAAAACCCAGGAAAGTCGTCCTGGAGCACCTGCCAGAAGCATGCCAGCGGTGAATTGAAAGGGCTGGCAGCTGCAGCCACCGTCCACTAGCAGTGCCAAGGCTGCGCACACAAGCCGGCTTCGTTCTTCGCCTCTCAGAAGCCAACCGCTCTCACCGGCAGCCAGAGGCGAAGAAGCGGCTACTAGGTGCACCGCTGACGTGAACCGCACTTTGTAGGCTGCAAAGGGCGGCTTCGGCAGAAAGTATCCGGAAACCGCCGCTTTCCTGCGGACAGCTGCGGAGAGCCGGAGTCTGCGTCTCTAGCGGACTGCATCATAGCGAAAAGCTTTTCCAGCGTGTCTCGCAGGGAGAAAGCTTGCCAGCACAGTGCACGCATCCCGCCCTTGCCCAGAAACATATATTTGCTGAACACTCCAAAAACAGAACTCTTTCCTAGGCAAGCTTCAAACTGCTGTGACACATCTGTGCTCTCTGTTTTCTGCTGCCCTGCTCGTTGTAGAAGAGTGCAGAGGTCCACCTGACATTCAGTGCACAGCGAAGTCAACTGCAAAAAACCAGCAGCTACTCACTCCCAAACACAAGGCGCTGTCTACGTCCTTGCTTCCCGAGCAACTCAGCACAGCCCTTCTTTTCTGCATCTCGGAAGCACAGAGCACGAACAAGAATTCTCCAGATTCGTCTGCATCAGGACCAAGTCAAAACTCAGGAAAGTCGTCCTGGAGCACCTGCCAGAAGCATGCCAGCGGTGAATTGAAAGGGCTGGCAGCTGCAGCCACCGTCCTCTAGCAGTGCCAAGGCTGCGCACACAAGCCGGTTTCGTTCTTCGCCTCTCAGAAGCCAACCGCTCTCCCCGGCTGCCGGAGGCGAAGAAGCGGCTACTAGGTGCACCGCTGACGTGAACCGCACTTGTACGCTTCAAAGCGCGGCTTCGGCAGAAAGAAGCCGGCAACCGCCGCTTTCCTGCGGACAGCTGCGGAGATGGAGTCTGCGTCTCTAGCGGACTGCATCATAGCGAAAAGCTTTTCCAGCGTGTCTCGCAGGGACAAAGCTTGTCAGCACAGTGCACACATCCCGCCCTTGCCCAGAAACATATATTTGCTGAACACTCCGAAAACACGGCTATTTCCTAGGCAAGCTTCAAACTGCTGTCAGACGTCTGTGCTCTCAGTTTTCTGCTGCCCTGCTCGTTGTAGAGGAGTCTACAGCTCCACCTGACATTCAGTGCACAGCGAAGTCAACTGCAAAAATCCAGCAGCTGCTCACTCCCAAACACAAGGCGCTGTCTATGTCCTTGCTTCCCGAGCAACTCAGCACAGCCCTTCTTTTCTGCAGCTGCCATCGAGTTCTCTGCAACTCGGAAGGTCAGGGTCGGAACAAGAATTCTCCAGATTCGTCTGCATCAGGACCTAGTCAAAACCCAGGAAAGTCGCCCTGGAGCACCAGCCAGAAGCATGCCAGCGGTGAATTGAAAGGGCTGGCAGGTGCAGCCACCATCCTCTAGCAGTGCCAAGGCTGCGCACACAAGCCGGTTTCGTTCTTCGCCTCTCAGAAGCCAACCGCTCTCACCGGCTGCCGGAGGCGAAGAAGCGGCTACTAGGTGCACCGCTGACGTGAACCGCACTTGTAGGCTGCAAAGCGCGGCTTCGGCAGAAAGACGGCCGCAACCGCCGCTTCCCTGCGGACAGCTGCGGTGAGCCGAAGTCTGCGTCTCTATCGGATTGCATCATGGCGAAAAGCTTTTCCAGCGTGTCTCGCAGGGAGAAAGCTTGCCAGCACAGTGCACGCATCCCGCCCTTGCCCAGAAACATGGATTTGCTGAACACTGCAAAAACACTACTCTTTCCTAGTCAAGCTTTCAACTGCTGTAAGACGTCCGTGCTCTCTGTTTTCTCCTGCCCTGCTCCTAGTAGAAGAGTGCACAGCTCACCCTGACATTCAGTGCACAGCGAAGTCAATTGCAAAAAACCAGCAGCTGCTCACTCCTAAACACAAGGCGCTATCTACGTCCTTGCTTCCCGAGCAACTCAGCGCAGCCCTTCTTCTCTGCATCCCGGAAGCTCAGGGCACGAACAAGAATTCCCCAGATTCGTCTGCATCAGGACCAAGTCAAAACGCAGGAAAGTCGTCCTGGAGCACCTGCCAGAAGCATGCCAGCGGTGAATTGAAAGGGCTGGCAGCTGCAGCCACCGTCCTCTAGCAGTGCCAAGGCTGCGCACACAAGCCGGTTTCGTTCTTCGCCTCTCAGAAGCCAACCGCTCTCCCCGGCTGCCGGAGGCGAAGAAGCGGCTACTAGGTGCACCGCTGACGTGAACCGCACTTGTACGCTTCAAAGCGCGGCTTCGGCAGAAAGAAGCCGGCAACCGCCGCTTCCCTGCGGACAGCTGCGGAGAGCCGGAGTCGGCGTCTCTAGCGGACTGCATCATAGCGAAAAGCTTTTCCAGCGTGTCTCGCAGGGAGAAAGCTTGCCAGCACAGTGCACGCATTCCGCCCTTGCCCAGAAACATATATTTGCTGAACACTCCAAAAACACTACTCTTTCCTAGGCAAGCTTCAAACTGCTGTCAGACGTCCGTGCTCTCTGTTTTCTGCTGCCCTACTCGTTGTAGATGTGTGGGTTAGGGTTAGGGTTAGGGTTAGGGTTAGGGTTAGGGTTAGGGTTAGGGTTAGGGTTAGGGTTAGGGTTAGGGTTAGGGTTAGGGTTAGGGTTAGGGTTAGGGTTAGGGTTAGGGTTAGGGTTAGGGTTAGGGTTAGGGTTAGGGTTAGGGTTAGGGTTAGGGTTAGGGTTAGGGTTAGGGTTAGGGTTAGGGTTAGGGTTAGGGTTAGGGTTAGGGTTAGGGTTAGGGTTAGGGTTAGGGTTAGGGTTAGGGTTAGGGTTAGGGTTAGGGTTAGGGTTAGGGTTAGGGTTAGGGTTAGGGTTAGGGTTAGGGTTAGGGTTAGGGTTAGGGTTAGGGTTAGGGTTAGGGTTAGGGTTAGGGTTAGGGTTAGGGTTAGGGTTAGGGTTAGGGTTAGGGTTAGGGTTAGGGTTAGGGTTAGGGTTAGGGTTAGGGTTAGGGTTAGGGTTAGGGTTAGGGTTAGGTTAGGGTTAGGGTTAGGGTTAGGGTTAGGGTTAGGGTTAGGGTTAGGGTTAGGGTTAGGGTTAGGGTTAGGGTTAGGGTTAGGGTTAGGGTTAGGGTTAGGGTTAGGGTTAGGGTTAGGGTTAGGGTTAGGGTTAGGGTTAGGGTTAGGGTTAGGGTTAGGGTTAGGGTTAGGGTTAGGGTTAGGGTTAGGGTTAGGGTTAGGGTTAGGGTTAGGGTTAGGGTTAGGGTTAGGGTTAGGGTTAGGGTTAGGGTTAGGGTTAGGGTTAGGGTTAGGGTTAGGGTTAGGGTTAGGGTTAGGGTTAGGGTTAGGGTTAGGGTTAGGGTTAGGGTTAGGGTTAGGGTTAGGGTTAGGGTTAGGGTTAGGGTTAGGGTTAGGGTTAGGGTTAGGGTTAGGGTTAGGGTTAGGGTTAGGGTTAGGGTTAGGGTTAGGGTTAGGGTTAGGGTTAGGGTTAGGGTTAGGGTTAGGGTTAGGGTTAGGGTTAGGGTTAGGGTTAGGGTTAGGGTTAGGGTTAGGGTTAGGGTTAGGGTTAGGGTTAGGGTTAGGGTTAGGGTTAGGGTTAGGGTTAGGGTTAGGGTTAGGGTTAGGGTTAGGGTTAGGGTTAGGGTTAGGGTTAGGGTTAGGGTTAGGGTTAGGGTTAGGGTTAGGGTTAGGGTTAGGGTTAGGGTTAGGGTTAGGGTTAGGGTTAGGGTTAGGGTTAGGGTTAGGGTTAGGGTTAGGGTTAGGGTTAGGGTTAGGGTTAGGGTTAGGGTTAGGGTTAGGGTTAGGGTTAGGGTTAGGGTTAGGGTTAGGGTTAGGGTTAGGGTTAGGGTTAGGGTTAGGGTTAGGGTTAGGGTTAGGGTTAGGGTTAGGGTTAGGGTTAGGGTTAGGGTTAGGGTTAGGGTTAGGGTTAGGGTTAGGGTTAGGGTTAGGGTTAGGGTTAGGGTTAGGGTTAGGGTTAGGGTTAGGGTTAGGGTTAGGGTTAGGGTTAGGGTTAGGGTTAGGGTTAGGGTTAGGGTTAGGGTTAGGGTTAGGGTTAGGGTTAGGGTTAGGGTTAGGGTTAGGGTTAGGGTTAGGGTTAGGGTTAGGGTTAGGGTTAGGGTTAGGGTTAGGGTTAGGGTTAGGGTTAGGGTTAGGGTTAGGGTTAGGGTTAGGGTTAGGGTTAGGGTTAGGGTTAGGGTTAGGGTTAGGGTTAGGGTTAGGGTTAGGGTTAGGGTTAGGGTTAGGGTTAGGGTTAGGGTTAGGGTTAGGGTTAGGGTTAGGGTTAGGGTTAGGGTTAGGGTTAGGGTTAGGGTTAGGGTTAGGGTTAGGGTTAGGGTTAGGGTTAGGGTTAGGGTTAGGGTTAGGGTTAGGGTTAGGGTTAGGGTTAGGGTTAGGGTTAGGGTTAGGGTTAGGGTTAGGTTAGGGTTAGGGTTAGGGTTAGGGTTAGGGTTAGGGTTAGGGTTAGGGTTAGGGTTAGGGTTAGGGTTAGGGTTAGGGTTAGGGTTAGGGTTAGGGTTAGGGTTAGGGTTAGGGTTAGGGTTAGGGTTAGGGTTAGGGTTAGGGTTAGGGTTAGGGTTAGGGTTAGGGTTAGGGTTAGGGTTAGGGTTAGGGTTAGGGTTAGGGTTAGGGTTAGGGTTAGGGTTAGGGTTAGGGTTAGGGTTAGGGTTAGGGTTAGGGTTAGGGTTAGGGTTAGGGTTAGGGTTAGGGTTAGGGTTAGGGTTAGGGTTAGGGTTAGGGTTAGGGTTAGGGTTAGGGTTAGGGTTAGGGTTAGGGTTAGGGTTAGGGTTAGGGTTAGGGTTAGGGTTAGGGTTAGGGTTAGGGTTAGGGTTAGGGTTAGGGTTAGGGTTAGGGTTAGGGTTAGGGTTAGGGTTAGGGTTAGGGTTAGGGTTAGGGTTAGGGTTAGGGTTAGGGTTAGGGTTAGGGTTAGGGTTAGGGTTAGGGTTAGGGTTAGGGTTAGGGTTAGGGTTAGGGTTAGGGTTAGGGTTAGGGTTAGGGTAGGGTTAGGGTTAGGGTTAGGGTTAGGGTTAGGGTTAGGGTTAGGGTTAGGGTTAGGGTTAGGGTTAGGGTTAGGGTTAGGGTTAGGGTTAGGGTTAGGGTTAGGGTTAGGGTTAGGGTTAGGGTTAGGGTTAGGGTTAGGGTTAGGGTTAGGGTTAGGGTTAGGGTTAGGGTTAGGGTTAGGGTTAGGGTTAGGGTTAGGGTTAGGGTTAGGGTTAGGGTTAGGGTTAGGGTTAGGGTTAGGGTTAGGGTTAGGGTTAGGGTTAGGGTTAGGGTTAGGGTTAGGGTTAGGGTTAGGGTTAGGGTTAGGGTTAGGGTTAGGGTTAGGGTTAGGGTTAGGGTTAGGGTTAGGGTTAGGGTTAGGGTTAGGGTTAGGGTTAGGGTTAGGGTTAGGGTTAGGGTTAGGGTTAGGGTTAGGGTTAGGGTTAGGGTTAGGGTTAGGGTTAGGGTTAGGGTTAGGGTTAGGGTTAGGGTTAGGGTTAGGGTTAGGGTTAGGGTTAGGGTTAGGGTTAGGGTTAGGGTTAGGGTTAGGGTTAGGGTTAGGGTTAGGGTTAGGGTTAGGGTTAGGGTTAGGGTTAGGGTTAGGGTTAGGGTTAGGGTTAGGGTTAGGGTTAGGGTTAGGGTTAGGGTTAGGGTTAGGGTTAGGGTTAGGGTTAGGGTTAGGGTTAGGGTTAGGGTTAGGGTTTAGGGTTAGGGTTAGGGTTAGGGTTAGGGTTAGGGTTAGGGTTAGGGTTAGGGTTAGGGTTAGGGTTAGGGTTAGGGTTAGGGTTAGGGTTTAGGGTTAGGGTTAGGGTTAGGGTTAGGGTTAGGTTAGGGTTAGGGTTAGGGTTAGGGTTAGGGTTAGGGTTAGGGTTAGGGTTAGGGTTAGGGTTAGGGTTAGGGTTAGGGTTAGGGTTAGGGTTAGGGTTAGGGTTAGGGTTAGGGTTAGGGTTAGGGTTAGGGTTAGGGTTAGGGTTAGGGTTAGGGTTAGGGTTAGGGTTAGGGTTAGGGTTAGGGTTAGGGTTAGGGTTAGGGTTAGGGTTAGGGTTAGGGTTTAGGGTTAGGGTTAGGGTTAGGGTTAGGGTTAGGGTTAGGGTTAGGGTTAGGGTTAGGGTTAGGGTTAGGGTTAGGGTTAGGGTTAGGGTTAGGGTTAGGGTTAGGGTTAGGGTTAGGGTTAGGGTAGGGTTAGGGTTTAGGGTTAGGGTTAGGGTTAGGGTTAGGGTTAGGGTTAGGGTTAGGGTTAGGGTTAGGGTTAGGGTTAGGGTTAGGGTTAGGGTTAGGGTTAGGGTTAGGGTTAGGGTTAGGGTTAGGGTTAGGGTTAGGGTTAGGGTTAGGGTTAGGGTTAGGGTTAGGGTTAGGGTTAGGGTTAGGGTTAGGGTTAGGGTTAGGGTTAGGGTTAGGGTTAGGGTTAGGGTTAGGGTTAGGGTTAGGGTTAGGGTTAGGGTTAGGGTTAGGGTTAGGGTTAGGGTTAGGGTTAGGGTTAGGGTTAGGGTTAGGGTTAGGGTTAGGGTTAGGGTTAGGGTTAGGGTTAGGGTTAGGGTTAGGGTTAGGGTTAGGGTTAGGGTTAGGGTTAGGGTTAGGGTTAGGGTTAGGGTTAGGGT